>NW_028248148.1:600000-760181 GCF_964263255.1 Lissotriton vulgaris
TTTATGACTTCATTTAAGATTCCTATGATACAGAAACAGGACTACTAGTAAGTAACCCATTCTTCAGAACTTTCTTCAAGAAAATGAGGAATTTCTTTTGGAATTTGAATTTGATGTTTTTAGCACTATTTTCTGCATGTGTCATACTCATCCTTTACTTTTTCCCTTGTTTAGATTTACCCTGTGGATGCTGCACTTACTATTCAGAATACCGATCCCTGTGTGAAGCAGGGGCTTGCACATGGATCAGAATTTTATTTTATATCACATTACGGTCCTGAAGAAGTACAACGGGATCCATTAGGGACCAAGTCTTAGCGCTAAACATGTCAACCTGAATCTCACTCTCACCTGCACTCACATTCACACTTTTTCAGCAACCAGACTTGGCTGCTGTCTGTCTCCCTCCATTACGAACACTAACCCCCTAGTGATTACTACTTGACTCTTTGGCGCAACAGTATTGGACCTCTCCTTTCCAATTAGCTCCCGGTCCCCCCTTCTATATTGTATTGTGGGGTATAAATACGAGCTCAACATGTTCCTTAGACTGCAGTAGCCTTTGTTTTTATGACTCTTGTAGATTAATAATTTGCAGCAAAATCAGGATTAAGTCACAATGTGAGTAATGTTTGCTGAGCTATAGTCGAAAAATAGAGAGGTGCACAGTCTGCAGGGATGTGGCAATGTGCTTTACGGTTATGGTGTTGCAAATCATGGATCTGTTCTTTTGTGGTTACTGTGTCAATGTATGTATAGGGTTACTTTGTTGCAGAGTATGGTCCTGTCAACATTTTTCTCCCATTACCTTGTTGCATACGTGGACCTATCAAACCTCTACCGCTGTTACTTTCTTGCATATAGGGATCCGTCTATGGGATCTATGACAGAATTTCGACAGACAGAATTTCGACCTACACAAATATCGGCGTAATTATATCGATAGCAAAAATATCGACGCCCTATGTACAACATGGTAAGTACCAAAATATCGAAAATTTAATATCGATGTAAAAAATATCGTTGTTAAATATATCGATTTTTTTTAAATTTAAAATAACATAAAAAACTGTAAATAATACATAATAATTACTTAAACATATTTAAATATATGTAATAATTGTTAAAAAAAATAATAATACATATTTAATAAATAAAAAAATGAATCATATATAATATATAATTACTTAACAATAATTACTATTCCCACTCCAGTGGGTGCAACAGTAGGGAAAACTGACCCTGAACACTAAAAATACCCCTTTACCCAAAAACCTAAAACTGACCCTGAACCCTAAAAATACCCCTTTACCCATAAACTGAAAACTGACCCTGAACCCTAAAAATACCCCTTTAACCAAAAACTGAAAACTGACCCTGAACCCTAAAAATACCCCTTTACCCAATAACTGAAAACTGACCCTGAACCCTAAAAATACCCCTTTACCCAAAAACTGAAAACTGACCCTGAACCCTAAAAATACCCCTTTACCCAAAAACTGAAAACTGACCCTGAACCTTAAAAATACCCCTTTACCCAAAAACTGAAAACTGACCCTGAACCCTAAAAATACCCCTTTACCCAAAAACTGAAAACTGACCCTGAACCCTAAAAATACCCCTTTACCCATAAACTGAAAACTGACCCTGAACCCTAAAAATACCCCTTTACCAAAGAACTGAAAACTGACCCTGAACCCTAAAAATACCCCTTTACCAAAGAACTGAAAACTGACCCTGAACCCAAAAAATACCCCTTTACCCAAAAACTGAAAACTGACCCTGAACCCTAAAAATACCCCTTTACCCAAAAACTGAAAACTGACCCTGAACCCTAAAAATACCCCTTTACCCAAAAACTGAAAACTGACCCTGAACCCTAAAAATTCCCCTTTACCCAAAAACTGAAAACTGACCCTGAACCCTAAAAATACCCCTTTACCCAAAAACTGAAAACTGACCCTGAACCCTAAAAATACCCCTTTACCCAAAAACTGAAAACTGACCCTGAACCCTAAAAATTCCCCTTTACCCAAAAACTGAAAACTGACCCTGAACCCTAAAAATACCCCTTTACCCAAAAACTGAAAACTGACCCTGAACCCTAAAAATACCCCTTTACCCAAAATTAATTAATATTACAAATAAATTACTTCCCACCCTATTCCCCTATAAACCCACAACCCGCTCCAGTAGTAAAACATATAATTTAGTTAAAAATATACATAAATTATCAATTAATTAATCAATTAATCAATTAAAATAAATCATTGCCAATTAATATTTAATTGCAAAATAAATTAATAATTGAAAAATAATTATTTAATTACAAATAAATTACTTCCCACCCTATTCCCCTATAAACCCACAACCCGCTGTGGTAGTAAAACATAATTTAGTTAAAAATATACATAAATTATCAATTAATTAATCAATTAATCAATTAAAATAAATCATTGCCAATTAATATTTAATTGCAAAATAAATTAATAATTGAAAAATAATTATTTAATTACAAATAAATTACTTCCCACCCTATTCCCCTATAAACCCACAACCCGCTGTGGTAGTAAAACATATTATTTACTCTTATATATTTTTAAATTATAAAAACATATTAAACACATATTATAACAATTAATTTAAATACTTAACTTATATTTCTAACACATATTAGTAAATCGAAATTACTTACATCGATATATATGCTATCGATATTAGTAATTTCGATATTACTTACCTTAGGGTCGATATTCTGGCCATCGATATTCTGGACATCGATATTCTGTCCCATCGATATTAGCAACTCGATATTAGTGTAGGTCGAAATTAAAAACTCGATATTTTGACTGTTTACCCCGTCTATGGTCTCCTATGGTTACTTTGTTGCTGGTCTATGATTACTTCGATGGTTACAGGGTAACTTCTACAGTTACACTGTGACTATGTATGCATTTTTTTTCAAAGTTCTTCTGTGGTTACTTTGTTGGACTACATCTAGTCAGCAGTTTTCTTCTAAGGTTACTTCTGCATGGTTCTTTTATGGTTAGTTCTCTCAATATTCTTTTGGCATTGCTTTGTAATTCCCCAAACCTGTCAATATTCTGCAGTTAATTTGTTGCAGTGACTTAATATGCATACATGATTAGTTTATAGCAATTTACCCGTCGTTTTAGGAGGAGGCTCGGGTGCACACCATGCATGAACATTTTCATATTTCACTATTGAATATGACTTTGTTGCATGTTGGTAGATACTTAACATACTTCCATTCTTAACAAGAGATTGGGTGGCCGAGGTAGACACCGCACTATCTACCACTACTTACAGAATAATTTGTTTTGAGCTGCTGTAAAAAACTATTGCCCACCTCCTAAAACCAGCCACCAAACTTGGTTTTCTACAATACAACTTTTTTAACACACATTTGGAGAGGCAACGTTTAAATCACAATTTCTGGCTACAAATACCATACAATTTAGAAATGGAGAAGACAGGAGTGATGGACGTTCACGCAGAATTTTGAAGATCATAAATATTTTATTTCATTTCAGTGCATCCACAGCCAATGCGTTTCGCCCAACACGGGCTTCTTCAGGGCTTTTTTTCTCCACATTTAGCAAGTTTGACCTTCCTTGTCAAATCCCACAATGTAATCCCTTCCACTTAAAAATGACGCCTGGCAAGTTACAGGACACCGAAGCCTTCTTCAATTGGAGTTCAAATTTCTAGTATACGAGTATCCATATATGTTCCCAACAAACCTCTTTAGTCAAATCTCATATGAAGCAGGAGTTACTCTGTCACGTGCTGATTAGAGCACTGGCGGCGACACTCTCGTCATTATGACGATCCGACGCGTGCCCCGACCCGATTCTGTGTGCCAATGTTCTACTTTTTGAAATTCACAAACATTGGCAGTAGTGGTCTTGGAAAGCTGCGCCAGACGCAGGCATACGACTGGCAATCAAACTCCCAAAAGGCGATGAGACGAAGGCTTGCAAATAGCCTAACCAGTGGCCATCGCTTGGGGTATCTTTCCAACCCATCGTTTTTAACCCAGTGTGCCAGTCTAGACAGAGGCCCACCGGATGCAAATCAGTACTGACCCTGTTCCTGTTCCTCATGGACAGAGTCCATCCCGAAACCTTGGTCGTCTCCCCCCTCCGCCCTGCTGCCCATGCTTTTAGTTGGGGACTTTGAAATCTCACTGGGTAAACTGCACCTTTGCCTGTCCCATTGGAGTCTTCAGTGTGGTCCACTCTAGGGAGGCGAAGCTCAGAGCTGCTGCGGTCTGACTGGAAGCAAGCGACGGACTCAAGGTGCACAGTATCCAAGCTCCATCAGGGGCAGCATGGACAGGACGCCTTGTTGTACAGCTGCCGCCCTCTGTCTGTTTTAACCCTGTTCAGTTCATCTGTTTCAATGCAAAGCCGCTGCCTGCATGTGATGCGGCCACTGAAGGACATCTGTGGGACTCGGAGCCTATAAACACGGCCGGTAAAAGGTGTTCTAAGTTAGTCCTTTACAGAGGCCATCTTCTGCAATGCTTGCTCCATATACTCGCTATGCTATGGTGCATATGTTACATCCGGGCTTTGTTACGGTTCCTGCACTTGTTGTCTGTAGTATTTATCTGACTCTGGCAGATTCTTTGTCATCCCTTTCTCCCGGGTAATTAGGTTTGGAACCGCCTTTACTTGTGTGAACAGGGCCCATGTGTGAGTGGTGTGTGGTGTGGGCTGCCTGTGCCAGGACCCCAAGGGCCTCTTGTCAGCGGAAGTGGCTCCGCAGCACGTGTGTCTCTCTCTGGTGTTCACTCCCAGTCCGTTAGACCGGGTCTGATTCTTCCAAGTGCCTCGGAAGCCTCTTCTCGGAAGCCAGAGTGTGTGCCCGCGTGCAGTCTCGCCGCGGATGTGCGCCGAGCCGCGCCGCCGCTGTGGTTTGCTTCTCGACTCCGAGGCTGCGCTGCGGCTTCTGCTGCTCCTCCTTGTGCGGCTCTCGAGGCCAGAAGAAATCTGTTCTTAAACTCAAGCAAGAAAACAAGGCCTGCCTTTGGTACCGGGGGCGAGTCCATCGGACCCGCGCTCCCTGCTCGAGCTGCGGCCTGCAGACAGGCGTCCATCATCGGCCTGGACTGCCAGAGGGGCGGGGGGGGGTTCAAAGGGTGTTTCATTCCCTCGCATGTCTCGAGCTCTGCATCCCTCTCCTCCCCTGCTGCACACATGGACTGTGTGCTGTGTCTGCTGAGTCCTGTCCACTCAGCAGAAGGACGTGCTTTCAATACTTAGGCCTGCTAGAGGAGGGAAGGCGCTCACCTGCTCCTCTTCTTCGTAGCTTAAGGTTCCCACTTTTCCGTTCTTACCAAACTCCACATATAAATACAGAAAAGAATGTTTGCCTGTCCATTTTTATTTTGATACCGAGAAGCAAGGGGAGGTAGGTCTTTTGAGCTAGTCTCAAGGTTGTCAGTGATAACCGCCAGGCCAACTGCAAGTGAAATGTTATTGTAATATTTATTTAAAACTTTAAACCCCCAGTTGGGGCGCCGAAGCGCATTAGGTGGCATGCTGCATCTTAGTGGGGTGTGTCTTTGGTGTGAGCCTGTGCGGGAAGCTCCTTGGTGTCACGCATGAATGAGGAGAGCTGCATTTATCTTGTCTTGGGGCACAGCGCCTAGAAGCAGGGTTGCAGTGGGGCCAAAAATGGACACAGGCACTCCCCCAAAAAGAGGTCCACATTTGCAGATAGTGATTGTGTCTAAGAGGGGAGCAATTTTGGGAGACTTTTGTACTAAGTTAAGTGTTTTAAAGCTTGTAAGGGGAGTAACTTTGGTTAAGCTTGCAAATGCCATTATTACACTAAAACTCACCCACAGGTCACATGATGTTCAGCTTCAGGTTTTAAATCTCCGTCTCACCACTAAGCCCCTGAATCAGCTCACCCTTTGGGCCCTCAGCCCCTATTCACCCTGAGATCCATGGATGTCCCCATCACCATCATCCTTGGGTATCCTCATTTCCCACTGACTGACAGAATGCCTAAAGTTCATGCTGACCCATAGGTCTGGAGATTTGTGTTCATCCTCAGGAAACCATGAGCCATGCTCACATTCAGACCGAGTGTTTCGCTCCTCAGCAGTTGGTCCCCAAACTACCCTCTGGATCAGTCAGGGCATTTCCACCCTGAGGTCCCCAAGGCTCCTGTTTACTTTCAAATGACAATAGAATCACGGTCACCCTAAAGTCACCTGTTACCTCTGCTCACCCGTAGGCCCTGTAGCTCACGCTTACCTGAAAGATCCCGAGCGCCATCAGGTCTGTAAGGATTGTGTTTCCCATTGTCACGAGTCTCCAGAAATGTCCTGGTTACCTCCCAATTCTACTGGTGCTGTACTCACCCTAAGGGTCTCAGGCTCCTGTGAAACTCCAGAACTCCAAAGCTTCACCCCTTCCGCAATGTTCCAGAGCCTCTTACTCATACTTCGGTTCTCAGTAGCTGCCTTCTCTATTAAAATCCATTTGGTTGCTCCCCAAACTCAGTTTCTTGGTGCTCCTGCTAACACTCAATTACCTCTACAACTCATGTCGGCCCCAGGTGTGTAACTTGTGCCAGTGGATGGAGGTGGTGGGCACCAGGACTTATTTTTTCATCATCCGAATGTTCCCAAGGTCGAGAGAAAGAAAGGCAGCAAAGGAAACAAGACTTATGAAGAGAAAGATAGGAAAACAGTGACAGGGGAAAAAAGCAGGGCTGAAAAGGTACATGTAAGAGTGAGATAAAGAGACAGGAAGTGTGGAATAGTGGAAGAGGCGTGAAGTGGATTCAGGCATATGCATCTTTGGTAACTAGCCACCTCAGCCTTCAGCCACACCAGAGGCCATAAGAGAAACTTTGATCCCTGTCAAAACTCTTTCTACATATCAAACACTGAAAAGTCCCCATTCACACACGCACACTGAACGACAGGTATTGCCACTCAGTTATCATGAAGCATGGCCTGCCTGGAAGCCAAAGTCCCCCTTGCAACATTGGTCAGACCAGCTCCACACTGATGGAATCAGCTGCAAGAACGGACACGTGTGGGCTTTCAGCTTTGAAAGCGGCCCCTAGCCTTAAGATACCAGAGGGGCAGAATTCATCAATACAAAGGAGGCTTGGGTCCTTGTGCAAACTAGATTGGACCCCTTCTATTGTGTAAACTAACAAGATGTCTTCTTGCCATATGTATTGATTTATTCAAAAATAAAGGTACCAATGTTCTGATTTCATTAGCCCTTGTGGTTTATTTCACTTTTCTTTTTTTGTTTTAAAAAAAAATCTTTTTTTCATTAAGGCATGTCTCAAGGGCAACACTTAGTTTTGAAAAACAAAATACAAACAAATATTGTACAATTGATATACATGAGTTACCAAACAACATATAATGTGACCTACTGACATATTCATATACATAAACAACATCAAATATTTCTTTCACCTGTCCTACATTAACACATTAACGCTAGGCGGATTGTTCACTTTGTTATGTATAGTGTGTCCTGCCAATGCGTATTGCCCCCGGGTCTCTACTTTTTAATGTTGTCAAGGAGAGAGCAGCTACAATTCTAGATCCCTCTCAGACACCTGATGATGCGACTGTTCTTTCCCAGGGGCATGGGTCGACGCGTTTCAAGCCCTAATTATTCCCGGGGTTCTCCTCAGGACCTGGACTCGGTTATATCTCTAGTCGTGTCAGAATGGAATCATCCATTGTCGAATATCACCACAGAGGATAATTGTGGGAAAGCAAGTTCCTTTACATTATAAAGCACTGTTCGTATGCCGTTGCCTTTAGCCTTCCTGCTTTCAATGTGTGCCTTCAATAATCCTTGAAGTTCCTTTCATTCATCTGCACGCTGGCTTCAATCTCGAGGCAGAGCTGGCACGCAGTCCCATGTTAGAAAAGCTCACTCTTCCTGCTGAAATTCTGGCTGATTGTATCTTCTATTGGTTGTATTAGTGCATTGCCATGTGCCTGCTAGTAACATATTTGACTCTTGGTAAGTTTCAGCATTTCGGTAAATTACAAAGTGCAGCTAGTTTCTCTGATAACAAATGTTGGTTGTGTCACGGTCACTCTAAGAGCTCTGCCCGGGGTCCTTGTGCTCCACAGAATTTGTTTCAAGGCTCCCTGCCACAGAGGATTATTCAAATGTGGCCCCCTTTTTCCAAAGAGTATGTCTCTTGTCTCCCGCCATATAGACTGGGGTGATCCCCCCATTGGAACATTCAACTTTTTATCTGAGATCCTCTTTTTAGGAGTCACCATTGTGATTGCAAAGCATTTAGGTTCATAGTATTGGAACATCTTCAGGGGATGTCAGGTCATTTGACTTTCTGAAAGTGTTTATGATCTTCTTTTTCTGCTATATTCACTTGCCTTGGGCTATAGACACCCTTACCAGAGTTTTATGCTCATTGTGTTCTCTTCTTTAACCTGGCCTAAGGGTAGCTTAGAACATCTCACCTTCCTTTATAATAAAAAAATCATAATTAATTACACATTTTAAAGGGGATCACTGATACAATATCGATGTCAAAAATATCGAGATACCAAAATATCGAGTAAAAAATATAGAATGCCAAAATATCGACTTCCTATCTCCAAACAGGTAAGTACAAAAATATCGAATCAAAAATATCGATGTTAAAAATATAGACAGTCAAAATATCGACTTTTTTAAATAGTTAAAAGTAATTTAAAATTAATAAAATAATAAATATAACTGACTTAAAAATATTTAAAATACTTAAATAACATCAAAAGTAATACATAATTAAAAAAACATTTTTTACACATATATATATAAACATAGTATTAATAAAAAAAAATACAATATATTTATCATAGGATAGCGAGAGGGTTACATTTACTATTACCACTCCAGTGAGTGCAACAGTAGAAAAAACATTGGACAGCGTAGCAGTAAACATTACTATTCCCACTCCAGTGAGTGCAACAGTAGGGAAAACGTTGGATAGCAGGAGGGTAAGAATTACTATTCCCACTCCAGTTAGTGCAACAGTAGGAAAAGCATTGGATAGCGTAGGGGTAAAAAGTACTATTCCCACTCCAGAGAGTGCAACAGTAGGGAAAACGTTGGATAGCGTAGGGGTAAAAATTACTATTCCTACTCCAGAGAGTGCAACAGTAGGGAAAGCGCTGGATAGCGTAGGGGTAAAAATTACTATTCCCACTCCAGTGAGTGCAGCGAAAGCATTGGATAGCGGGAGGGTAGAAATTACTATTCCCACTCCAGAGAGTGCAACAGTAGGGAAAGTGTTGGATAGCGTAGGAGTAAAAAATTACTATTTCCACTCCAGTGAGTGCTATAGTAGGGAAAGTGTTGGATAGCGTAGGGGTGTAAATTACTATTCCCACTCCAGTGAGTGCAACAGTAGGGAAAGCGTTGGATAGCGTAGGGGTAAAAATTACTATTCCCACTCCAGGGAGTGCAACAGTAGGGAAAGCGTTGGATACCGTAGGGGTAAAAATTACTATTCCCACTCCAGAGAGTGCAACAGTAGGGAAAGCGTTGGATAGCGGGAGGGTAAAAATGACCATTCCCACTCCAGAGAGTACAACAGTAGGGAAAGCGTTGGCTAGCGTAGGGGTAAAAATTACTATTTCCACTCCAGTGAGTGCAACAGTAGGGAAAGCATTGGATAGCGGGAGGGTACAAATTACTATTCCAACTCCAGAGAGTGCCACGGTAGGTAAAACATTGGATAGAGGGAGGGTAAAAATTACTATTCCCACTCCAGTGAGTGCAACAGTAGGGAAACTAAATACTTCATATATAAATAAAAATAACATAAATATTAATACCAATTACAAATTAATTAAAATAATTAACAATTTTATATAATATATTAATTAATCAATTAAAAAAACTAATAAAAATTATTATTAATAATTACCTACTAATACAAATTATTTACCAATTAACAATAAATTAATTAACAATTTAAAATTAATAAAAAATTAGATCACAAAATAAAACATTTCAAAATGTAATTACTTACAATTAAATTACTTCCCACCCTATTCCCCTATAAACCCACAACCCACTACAGAAAATAAATTAATAAAAGTAACATAATTATCAATTAATTAATTATTTAAAATTAATTAACATGGATATATTAATTAATTACCAATTAATAATTAATTAACAATAAATTAAAAATAAATACCAATAAATAAATTAAAATATTTAACTAATTATAATTAAATTACTTCCCACCCTATTCCCCTCTAAGCCCACAACCCGCTACAGAAAATAAATGACTACAATTAACATATTTGTCAAATAATCAATTAAAATAAATTACCAATTATATTTTAATTAATTACCAATTAATAATTAATTAAGAATTAATTCACAATAAATACCAATAAATAAATTAACATATTTTATTAATTATAATTTAATTACTTCCCACCCTATTCCCCTATAAACCCACAACCCGCTACAGAAAATAAATTACAAAAATTAACATATTTATCAATTAATCAATTTAAATTAATTACCAATTATATGTTAATTAATTACCAATTAATTAACAATTAATTCAAAATAAATACCAATAAATAAATTAACATATTTAATTAATTATAATTAAATTACTTTCCACCCTATTCCCCTATAAACCCACAAGCCGCTACAGAAAATACATTACTAAAATTAACATATTTATCAATTAATCAATTAAAATATTTACCAATTATATTTTAATTATTTACCAATAATTAACTAATTAACAATTAATTCGAAATAAATACCAATAAATAAAATAACATATTTAATTAATTATAATTAAATTACTTCCCACCCTATTCCCCTATAAACCCACAACAGAATTATATTACGCAAATATTAAAAATAATATTAACTTACTTACCTCAAATTCGATATTTTTGTTGTCTATATTCTGTCCATTAGATATTTTTGTATTCTATATTATGTCCATTCAATATTTTGTCCATTCTATATTTTTGATTAGATATTAATGCTGTTCTATTCGATATTAATACTATTCTATTCAATATTTTGGTAGTCTATATTCTGTCTATTCGATATTATGTCTATTCTATATTTTTTACTCGATATTAAAAACTCAATATTTTGACTGTACACCTTTTAAAGGCATTTGTACATGCACAGAGGGCTTTGGATCAGCCCTCTGCAGCCCTTTGTCAGTTGAACTGGCTTTCACATTTTTCTCCCTCCCACCACAGCAGCAGGTAGTGGGTCAACTCACCTCCTCCTCTAATAGTTCTCTTGCATGGTGGGTGACTCTATTTTGACTACTGTTATATGCACGTCTGCCCAATAAAAGGTGCACTGCAGTGTCAAGGCTGGTGGCCCAATTCTTTACTTTTTGAATTACTTTTTCTTTTCATTCCAAATAATTCTGTGATTTTGTTAGTCATCCTTGAGTGGTAAAAACTATACCTCCACACTTTGTGCTAGACCCTCCACAGCCAATCAAAAGCAACAGCAGCTTTCTCAGGTGGTGCTGCTTGTAGTGGGCATCCTCACCATTCAGTGTTTCTTGTAGGTGACAACACCAAAGATGGTCTCCTACAAGGGGTGCCTGATCACATTTCAAAGTGACCATGGAAACTCATTTCCAAGCTACTCTGGATTCTAACAGCGTCCACAATAACTTCATTTCAGACTATGGGGACCCAAAACAAGACTTGACCCTTGCATTTTGCAGATGTTTAACAGCATTTTCACCATGCTTCTTTCAAAATCAACTGAATTAAAGTCTATTCATTCACGTGTCCTCATTTTTGTAAAGCAACTTTACGGTTCCTTGCCTTTGAAGAATTTGGATATGTTCCACTGGAAACGTTTTTCTATTTTTTAAAAAAATATGTGTTTTTTGCTAAAGATTATTGAAGAACTGAAGAAATAGCCAGGTTGGTAAAACAGCCTTCAGAAGACTTAATTGCCTCTCTGTGAGCTTCTCCAGACCATTTGCTATACCCAGCAACTGGACCCCACCAGTCCTGACCCCCACTCTGGCGGGAAGACTGGTGGGAAAAACTACGTCAGGAAGGAGGGGGTGCCAACCTGTGCCAACCCCACCCCTCAGGTGGGGGAGACGAGGTGAAGCACGACCCTGGGCTCCGGCCATCTTGAAGATGGGGAGCCCTGCCCAATCACAGCTAGGCCCCTGCCCCTCTCCCACAGGAGAGGAGCAGGCTAGGGGGTGTACCCACCCCAGGGCATGGACCAATAGGTCCCTGCCCTTGCCCTACCTGTAACGCCCCTAAATTCAGTATTTAGGGGCACCCTGAACCTTCATTTCTCAGATCCAGATAAGAAAAGAAGATCAAGAAGAAGACCTGCCGTGCAGCTGCTAACAACAGGACGACAGCAACTGACTTGGCCCCAGCCCTACCGGCCTGTCGATCCTGGAACCTGCTCCTGCCTAATCCCGGCGACTCCTGCAGACAGCAACCTTGGGACACCCAGAGGGCCTTCCTGCCTTGACCCTCTCGAAGATTGGGACTCCCATCAGCAGAGGCTCTGCTGCAACCACACCCCTGATGCCAACCAGGAAGCTCCGGACCAGCCCACTCTGCACCCGTCGAGCCCAGCCTGAGCCCAAGTGATCCAAGACCACAAGGACGTCCCCCCAGCAACTGGGTCCCGAAGTCCAGTGCCCAAAGACCCTCCTCGACGACCCAGATGACGCCTGCAGACTCAGAACCAGGGGCCCCCCCAACCGCGACCAGCCGAGGGTAAGCTTTTCCAACACTAAAAACACCCCTGCACCCAGCGCCCTGCAACCCCCTGCGCCTTCCTTTGGGATACCTACCTGTGCTCCAAGATCCCAACTTACCTCTCGAAGTGGTGGTCGCCCCTGAAGAGTCTCCGTCCCCGAGCCTGCAGCCTTTGTTCCCCTTTGACCTTTCCCATTGGATAACATTGAGCGCCCGACGGCTCAAAAGCACCCTGTACCCAGCCGCCCGAGTGCCTCTGGCCGTGCAACCTTTGCCCTATCCTGCTTCCCCATTTGCCCTTAGCAAGTGACCAGAAGCCCAGCTCCCACTGCCGCATGACCTGCTAGCCAGCAGCCACCAATCGGAGGCCCCCTGCCCCTCATTGGATAACATTGGGCCTAACTACCTCTGCACGCGGCCGCTCCTGTGCCGCTGAGGGTGAACCAACTGTACCTACCTGACCCTGGGGGACCCCTGAGTCTATGCCCAGAACCTTAACTTCTCCAGTCGAGTACTCACCTGGAAACCGATAACTCACTTACCTGCCAATGGATAACATTGACTGGTTTGACTCGAAAAATCTTCTAAGTGTCTACTTTTGAAAACTTAAAATATTCATATAAAATCAACCGAATTCCGAAGTACTCACCTGTGCTCAGGAGAAAAGCCAGTACTGTACCTTGTAGCCCAGTACTGAACCACAAAAGTAATCCTTACCGGGGTTTACTAGTAACCCGTATTGTCTGCTTTTCAATGAAATTTCTTCTGTGTACTTTTGAAAACTTGAAATATTCTTTAAAAATCATATGAAATACTGAAACATAATTACTTACCTCTTTTAAGTTGAGACCCCAGTGCTGGACCTAGGAGCCCAGTACTGGATTCCAAAAGTAACGAGATCGTACTTTACCTGCAACCTGAATTTTCTCCCATTGGATAACATTGCCAAATTTTCATCGAAAAGTTTCTAAGTGTGAACTTTTAAAACAGCTTTATATTCATGAAAATTCACTACAGTAACTAAAACGGTTTTACTAAATTGGTTTCAGCTTAGACCCCAGGACTGAATCTAGGATCCAGTCCTGGAACAACCAAAGTAATCTACAAAGTAATCAACTGTACTTATATGATGAAAACCCATTGATCTCAATGCTATAGTGTGTTTAGAATTGTGGTGCCTACTGCAACCCCTGTATCTATTGTGTTCACAAAGTTTATTGCCTCTTTGCAAAGTAATTACATGAGAGTACTCATCTCGAGAAAAGTATATTTTGATACCTTTTGGTTCTAAAAATAAAACAACGGGGGGCGTGGCCAAGATGTCGGTGTGAGAGGACTCTTCTCCTCGCGGCTCCCCGATCCGACTAGGCCCAAGCCTTGAAATATAGCTTCTTCTCCCCCCGCTGGCGTTCAGCTACGCTGGGAAAGGTGGTGAAGCCCGGAGCGAAGACTTTGGCGGGGGGACTGGCCTCGGAGCGGTCCCGGAGCAGCCTGCCGGACGGCATCGGAGGTCGGGACCGGGTGACGAAGGAGACGGAGGCCGACCTCCGGGAAATAGAAGAAGGTGACACAGCCGACTGCACACCGCGCTACCCCTCGACCCGGAGTAGAACAAAGAGGGGAGAAGGACTCTGCGGCGCCCGGACTGCCTGGAGTGCGGCTTGCAGGCCGGCGTGTGGATCCGCGCTGGAGGGGACGCAGCAGGGCGGTAACTGAGGCCGCGGCTGCGGCCTAGCAGACCGGACACTCGCTAAGGGGGATCCGAAGCCGAAGGAGACAAAGCCCGGAGTTCCGCCCTCGGTCCCAGGAGCTGAACCCCCTCCGGAGCTCCCCCCGGGCTAGGAGACGAAAGACGAAACAGAGGGGGTCTCGAGTGGCCTGGAGGGCTTGGGAAGTGAGGGCTGGCCCGCGCTGGCCGGCCTGCGACTGCTACACCGGAGGCACCTGGGGCGCGGCTGTTATGGAGTAGCCGTAGAGGGAAACGCCCCGAGAAGCCGCCAGTTGCCTGCCTGCCCGGGAGGTGTCGAGACGGACCGGTGGGCCTCGTGGCGTCGGCTGCAACCAGTGCCTAACAGTGTCCAGCAGAGACAACGGGTGGAACGGCAGCGCCAGAGAACGCGGCTGCGGCCCACCAGCAAGGCCTCTAACGAAGGCTCTTCGGAGCGAAGCGGGCCCACCTGCCCGAGAGACTTACAGCAAGGTAGAGGGCCCAGCAGTATCGGCCGCACCCGGAGACCAACAGGGCCCAGCAGGGAAGACGAGCAGTGCGGCAGAACTCGGAATCGCGGTTGCGACCTCGCAGCGGGGCCCCCAGCGGAGAGTCTCCGGAGCAGGGAGGGCGGGTGCTGCTCACCGGAGGTATTGCCCTGCTAAGCGGATGAGTTGAGGTTGCATAGGAGTGGAAGACGACCCCTGCGGCCCGACCCGGAGTGGATACCCTAGCGAACACTGACTGCTGATAACGCGGCGAAGGGGGACCCTCATTGTCAATGTGTCGTGAGAGGTAGGAGACCCCGACGATACGTGCCGGACTGGTGGGGCCTACAGAGCACAGGAGCACAGCCTGGCATACCGGCAGGCCGGCGGGACCTGAAACCGTGGTGGGGCCGAATAGAAGGACTGCCACAGGAAGACGGCGGAGCGGACCGGATTTGGACAATCACGGGACCACCGGCCTGCGGGGAGTCGCCGGTGTCCTACAGGACTAGGGACAAGTCTCCAATACCGCGAACTGGGGCGGGCGCCCCTGTAGTCCGCGTCTACTGGCGGCACAGTGAAAGGCCGGCTGACTAGTGGCAACGGACTCCCAGCCTGCATATAGAGCACCCTGGCGACGGTCGCGGAGTGGCCGATTGGAACTGGACCTGGTCCTTGAGCCCTGGCAGTCTAGGGACAGTTCCTCCAGCCACAGTGAGAGACAAGACCGGTGGTACCTGGCGGGGATTTCTCATTAGATCCCGGAAGACGTCTGGAGGGCCTGGAGTAGCGGAACAGGTGGAGCGAGGGATCTGGCCAGCGGCCGCACCGCGATGGCGAGCAATAGGGGTAGCAAGAAGGGGGACCGCACTCTCCCGGAGATGCTCAGCAGGACCCAGCAAAGAGGAGACAGGGGACAATCGTCACCGAGCTCCGCCGGAGGGTCGCAGAACACGTGCGGAGGGGAGCCGCCGGTCACTAGGTCCTTCCTGGAATCCCTCTTCAGCACCCTCAGGGACGATTTTCAAACACTGAAGCAGGAAGTAGCGGGAGAGGTGCGAGAAGTGTGCAGAGAAGTAGACAGCCTGGGAGAGCGGGTGGCCACCGTGGAGAGCACAAACCACCGGCTTGACGGTGAAATTGTACAGCTGCAACAGGAGGTGTTGCGCCTACGGGACCAACATCTGGATCTCCAAACACATAACGAGGACCTTGAAAACGGGTCTCGACGAAATAACATTCGGGTCCGGGGAATTCCATCTAAAGAAGAGGGCACGGATGTGGCCGGTTACTTACTTGCTTACGAGACCTGTTCAGGGAGATCTTGGGAGAACCGGCGGAGTTTCCCATACGGATTGACAGAGCGCACAGAGTGGGACCACCGAGGCGTGCGTCGGCACCACCACCGGACATATTGGCCTTTCTCCCAGATTTCCCATTGAAAGAGCGCATTTTTGCTGAAGCAAGAAAGCAACAGTCCTTCACCTTTCGCGGTCATTCTGTAGCTCTATATCAGGACTTGTCCGCTATCACCCTTCAGAAGCATAAAGCATTTAAGATAGCGACCGATTTTTTGAGAGAGCACGAAACGTCCTATACCTGGGGCCATCCTTTCCGCCTTATCTTTAAGTGGAATGGCACGATACACCAACTACGATCGCTGCAAGAGGCATGCGAGGTTCTAGGGATCACCGCAGAGGAGGAAGAAGCAGCTACGCCGCGGCAGAGGCGAGGCCCTAGAGACGGCTGGCAGAGAGTGTCGAGGCGACGAGCCCCTGCCACCCCCCTGAGGCCGGACTCACCCACCATTAGAGCCAGCATGGCGAACGCTGTTTCCGAAGTGGCCAGAGACACGGCGTCCAATGGTGATGCCGCGTTGACAGCGTAGAAACACTCCGGGGGGAGAACATCACAGCCTTACTGATATTGCAGGTTTGGGGTCCTGGGGGGTGGGGGGCCGTGGGGAGGAGTAGGTGGCCGGACGTCCACTCAGGTAATTCACCACAGACTTGTCCACTTGGGACATGACTGGGACTAAAAGTTGTTGGAGTTCCAGGGGGGTACAGGAGGGGAGGAGGGGAGGGGGTTGGAAGAGGCTGGTTGTTTGCATGAGGGGGTTGTTGGTGAAAGAGTGGGGGAGGAGGGGGGAGGACAGGGAAGGACAGTTCAGGGGAAGTTCAGGGGGAGTTGGTGGGGGGGAAGGGTGGGGATCGTCCAATGCTTTTGATGCATCTACTCGGGCCTGACAGAGCTCCTGCACACTACTTATTTCAGAGCCGCCCCACCTGGGCTATGATTCAATGCTTGCGCTACATTTGTTCCTACACCTATGGCAGCCCTTAAGGTCATGACCCTTAATGTGAAGGGGTTGAACAACCCAGTCAAGAGGAGGGCGGTCCTGTCCTTGCTGGAAGGCACACAAGCAGATATCTGTCTCTTGCAAGAGACCCACTTACTAGCCCGTGATTGCCATAGGATGCGATCTCACAAATTTCCAACACAGTTTTTCTCCTCCAACACTACCAAGACAGCCGGGGTAGCAATCCTAATGTCCTGAACATTTAAAGGGGAGGTTTTACATAAATTTGCAGAACAAAAAGGGAGACTACTAGTGTACAGGGTTAAATCGGGAGGTCTGGTGTTTACCATAGGGTCGATATACAGCCCCAACAAGCACCAAAAGCGATTTCTCAACTCGGCCGTAGTGGATATTACAGCCACTACAGATAGGCACATTATCATAGGAGGAGACCTGAACATGGTCTTCGACTCAGCTTTAGACAGATCAGCGCAGAGGTACCCGCAGACAGGGGAGATTTCACAGGTGGGTAAATCCCAATTGGAGGACCTCGATCTCCACGACCTCTGGCGCCGCCTCCATCCCACCGACAGAGACTACTCCTATTACTCGCATGCACATAGGACCTATGCGAGATTGGACCACCTCTTGGTCACAGGACCGGTCTGTGACCTAGCCACGGCCTCTGAAATGGGGGTTCTCTCCCTATCAGACCACGCGCCTGTCACGGGCACCTTTCGCTTACCGCCGGTGTCACCTTCGTGCGGGGTTTGGCGCCTCAGGGATACTCTATTGCATAAAAAAACAGTAGTGAAGCACATTACAGACTCGGTTCGCGATTATCAGACTCATAATGATAATACCGACACTTCACTAGCGACGCAGTGGGCAGCCTTGAAGGCGGTGGTCAGGGGGGAATTTATAGCAATATCATCAGCAGAGAACAGAGAACGGCAACACAATTGAGACGAACTCACACACAAAGTACGAGAGCTAGAGCAGGTACATCAGCGTACGGGAGCCCCTAGAATTTGGAGGCAACTCAAGGCAGCGAGGAAACTCCTATCGGCCTTGGACATGGATAGAGCGGAGTATGCGGCGTTACGTTTGAAACATGCGCATTACACGGGGGAGACAGGTGCGGCCGGCTTCTGGCGAACAAGCTTCGAGTGGCGCATCAACGGCACTTAGTGAAGGAGCTTTCGGTCCCCGACGGAGAGACAGTTACGGAGGACGGCCAGATAGCGGAGGCTTTCCGTCGGTACTATGCAGAACTATACGCCAGTGAACCCCCGTCGGCACGTACAGAGGCAAATTATCTGGACTCGTCGCCCTCCCTTCCCTCGCTCCGGAGAAAGCGGAGTTCCTGGAATGGGACATTAGGGTTGAAGTGGTGATTTCTGCCATCTCTAAACTCAAACATGGAAAGGCGCCGGGCCCGGACGGCTATACATCACTCTTCTATAAAACGTTCTGCTCCACGCTGGCACCTGTCCTCACCCGGCTTTTTTAACTCATTCTCCGCTCCTGGAGCTGTCCCACCTGATCTACTCCAGGCAACCGTGTCAGTTATCCCCAAACCAGGGAAGGACCGGACTCAATGCAGCTCATACAGACCGATCTCTCTCCTGAACATTGATCTCAAGCTGTATACGGGGATCCTTGCGGCTCGTCTGGCACTTCATCTACCAGGACTGGTGGGCTCGGACCAGGCAGGATTTGTCCCCGGGAGGCAGACAGTAGATAATACCAAAAGAGTGGTTCACATCCTAGAGAAGGCCTCCCGGATTCCCGGTGAGAGAATGCTGTTAGCCGTTGACGCGGAGAAAGCGTTCGACCGGGTACATTGGCCTTATTTAGTGCGGGTCCTGGCGAAGGTGGGAATAGGGGAGAAATTATGCACCCTAGTATTCAATTGCTACAGGTTTCCATCTGCGGTGGTACGGGTGAATGGCTGCAGCTCCGGGAGGTTTGCAATAGAGAGGGGCTCCAGGCAGGGGTGTCCATTATCCCGCTGCTTTTCCACTATATATGGAGCCTCTTGCCCAAAGGATACGCCAGAACCCGAACGCGAGGGGAGTACGGATGGGGAGGTATACCCACACGATTAGCCTTTACGCCGATGACGTTATACTGACACTGGCTGAACCGGGGAGGGCACTCCCAGCATGTATAGCAGAGCTAGAGGCTTTCTCGACGGTCGCGGGATTCAAAATGAATATGGGGAAGTCGGCGGCCCTTGATGTTTCACTGACCGCTGCCACGAGAACCAAACTCCAGAGCCTCTTCCCCATGCACTGGTCAACGGACCTTGTGCCTTATTTGGGCATCCTGTTGGCACCGCCCCCCCCAATCTGTACGCGTCTTTCATCACGCGGGTCCCGATGAAGGTATGAGATGCCACTAATGTTGTTCATGATCTCACCACGTTCCCCTCGCCGTTCACGCCATTAGTCGAGAACCCGGATTTCACCCCCGGGATGGAACAGAGGGCCTTTACGCGCTGGCGGACTGCGGGGTGCAGGACGCTGTTCCATATGTATACTCCAGATGGCGTCATTCCATTTCGGGATTTCAGGCGAGACTATCAACTACCTGAAACGGAGAGAATGCGTTATTTACAGGTGCGCCATTGGGCACTGCAGCCGCAGGTGCGTGAATCAGCGGACAGGAGGCTTTTACCTTATGAGAAGTGGCTTGTGACACGCACCTCAGACGCGAAACTAATCTCTGACCTCTACAAATTCTTGCAGCCTCCTTCCTCTCATCTTTATAACCCGGGCAGGGAGCGTTGGGAACGGGAATTGGGGAGGACACTGAGTCACACGGAGTGGGACCAGATTTCATACCAGGCACGACACTCCGCATACCACACGGGACTCACTGAAACGTTTACTAAGGTAACCACCTACTGGTACTACACCCCAGAAAGATTGCATGAAATGAATCGTAATATTGAGGACACATGCTGGCGGGCTTGTGGACAGAGAGGCACACTTACGCATGTGCTGTGGGATTGCCCTCTGCTGCGCCCCTACTGGAAAGAGATCTTGAACGAGATTGACACACACTTTAACATCGAGCTGCCACGCTTCCCTGCGTATGTACTGTTGAGGCTTGCCCAACCGGTTGATGTACCCCCTAAAGTCCCGTAGGGGCAGGCAGATTGCAATAGCATTGGGCTCAGCGGTTCAAAACATCCTCATACACTGGCGCACCACCACACTCCCCTCCATCACGGGCTGGATGCATAGATTGTGGCATGTCCTAGGCATGGAGAAGTTGTCGCTCACAGTGGCGGGAGAGGTGGAGCAGTTTAACGGCCTGTGGCAACCGTTTCACGCACTACTGGTTACGGAATTTAAGGAACTCACATGCCCACGATATCTCCGACTTTTGAGATTAACATCACCTGCAGATTCAGCTGATTGATGAGTCTTAGATTAGGACTAGCTGAGAGGAGAAGGCGGCATGGAAGGGGTAAGGTGGGGGGGCGAACTTAGCACTGGACGGGGAGGAGAATGGAGGGGACAGAAAGGTGGGAGTGGGGGGGGGAGTTGAGAGGGGGGGTTGTTTATTTTTGTGTTATTGTCGCTGCATGAGCATCAAGCATCGAGCCCGGATGGGCATTTAGTTTGAAGAGACTTTGCGCGTCGTATGCGCTCCTAAATGGCTGTGCCATAGCACTAATTCCTTGCGACAACTGTTTCTTATTTCTGTAAATGTTTCAATAAAAAGCTTTAAACCTAAAAGTAAAACAACTATATCTGTTGATATAAAAACAATTGGCTAGGAGTTCAGTCATTGAGTGTGTGAAACCTTTTGCTGACTGAGTGTGTACAACAAAGGCTTTACACTGTCCTCTGGTACTGCCTTACTGCTTGACCAAGCTACCACTTTAGAGAGTAAGGTCAGACCTGACTTTAACCTCTGTTATACCTCTGGGGTTTGTGGACTCTATACACACTGTACCTTATTCTGCTCCAGTATATATAGAGCCACTTTCTCACAGATACCTATTGATAAGGTGACTAAACAAAGACTATGGACGAATCCAGATGCAAATGTCCCCCAAAAAAATGAATGATTGCCAGAGATAGAGGTACATCAACACATCTGTACTGATGAGACACAGCTGTCCTTTGGGTCATCTACAAAGCATAGGCAGGAAGCAAAATTGTAAAGCGCTCTGATATCCTTCGGGTTCTAGTTTGCGCTATATAAAACTTTATAAATAAATAAATAAATAAATAAGATCTTTGAATAAAACCGGTCACAGGATCATGTTTAAAGGCCTGCAGCGTGCTCAGTGCTTAATGAGTGCTGGTTGATACTGGTGTTCAATTTTGGGGATCTTTATCAGACTTTGACCTAAAGCAAGTTGAAGAAAGGCAGAAAAGTGAGAAAGAAAGAGGAAGAAAAAATAGGAAAACAGCCACAAATGGAGAAAGTGGTGATGACAAAGAACCCACACAAGTGAGATAAAGAGATAGGAAGTGTAGAAGCATGTACCATAGACATGTCATATCTCTCCGGATCCATAAGACTCTTCTGTACGCAAGTCCTTTATATCTACAAGGCCTGCTCACGAGCCAGTGTCTACAACTAAAGTCCTGCCAGTGTGATCAAGATTTGAAAGATCTACCTGGAATGGAAGATTAGTGGAAGTAACAGGTGCACGTTTTGGGAATAACTTAAAACAGAATCTTAAATCGAAACAGTTTTCTGCCCTTCAGAAAAAATGAAAACATTATTTATCTGATTCACTGGTTCATTGTGACGAGGAAACACACAGCGACAAGCACTGGTATGCCATAATGTGAAATAGACACATGGAAGGCTAGGCAGAAAGGGATATCATTATATTAACATTCTGCTGTATTCTTCAAGATTTATATAGCGCATAGCTACCCAACGGGCCTCCCAGCGCTGGTAATAACCTCAGCTCTAAGATGAGTGCCTGCTTGAAACTTGAATAGTCAGGTTTTCAATTGCTTCCTAAAGCTGCTTTCGGATGTCTTCTGTCTGATGTGAACGGGGTGCACGTTCCAAAGTTTGGGAGCTAAAACTGAAAAGGAGCTTCCACCACCTCTCACTTTCTTGACCCTTGGGACAAGAAGTGAGTTCTGACCCTCGGATCGTAGAGTTCATTTTGGCGTATAGGGGGTTACCACTTGTTGAATTAGTTAGGGGGCCTTTTTTGAGCATGGCGCAATAAACCAAACAAAGGGATTTAAACTGTATTCTCTTCTGGATTGGCAGCCAATGAAGTGCTGTCAATGCAGGTGTTGCTGAGATACGCTTGGGGATTTTGAAAAGTGAGCGTGCTGCTGCGTTCTGAATTACCTGTAGTCGGTTAGTTACATATTTGGGGCTGCCTAGGTAGAGGGAGTTGCCATAGTCCAGACGAGAATTAATTAGATCCTGTACTATCATTCTACGGGGTTGGACTGGGAACCAACTTCTTAGGGAGTCAAGAAGTCCGGAGCAGCATGGAGCCAACTCCTTGGCCTGGGTTTCCATGGATAGCCTGTCATCTATCCAAAACCCTAAGCTCTTGACTGACGAGGCAGGTGTGGGGAGTGGTCCTAGACAGACTGGCCTGTTGAGTTCTCGTTAGAGGGATGGATTCTTTCCTACGACCCGGACCTCTGTTTTGTCTCCATTCAATTTTAGATAGCTGTCTGACATTCAGTTTGTGACATGCTTGAGGCTTGCATTTAGTTGGTGGGAGGTGTTCCTGGTGCCCGTGGGGAGCGAAACGACAAGCTGTGTGTTGTCTGCGTAGAGACAAGAGCAAGCCCATAGGTTTGTACTATTTCTGCCAGCGGGCGTATGTAGAGGTTGAAAAGTTTGAAAGATCCCTGAGGTACTCCGCATTTTAATGTGTATGTTGTAGGGAGAGAGAAGTTCTCCTGGACTTGAAAGCTCCTTTGCTCTATGAAGTTAGTTAGCCATTTAAGTTCATTTTGTTGAGCCTGTTTCAAACATAGAAAGTTGGTTGGAAATTTGGAAAGTTTATGCAAACGGTAAGCATTGTGCATTATTTAAATGCCAAAAAACAACAAAATCAATAATATAAAGACGTGTTACTATGGCAATATCATAGCAGCCATCCGTTGGATGACTGATAACGTTTGCCAATATAAAATAGTTCACTGTTCACATAAGGCAGCGAAGGACTGCAGCCATACGCTTTTTGATGGGAAGTAGTAAGAAGTCTACGTCTTACTGAACATATGTCTATTTTGTAAAAAGTCTTTTTTTTTTATTGTATTCCATTCAAGTGTCTGTGTGGATGTATGTCGTTACAACGCATACTTTTACAACGCATACCTTTACAACGCATTTTTAACACCGCAACATCCATTACAACGCATTCCATTACAACGCATGCCATTACAACTAATTCTTTGAAACTACCTTTACAACGCAAACCACTACAACGCATACTACATTTACAACGCATACCATTACAACACATACCAATACATTGCATGTATGGTAAGTATTGGATAGTGTACGGGTAAAAATTACTATTCTAACTCCAGGGGGGTGCAACAGTAGGGTAAGTGTTGGATAGTGTAGGGGTAAAAATTACTATTCGAACTCCAGGGGGTGCAACAGTAGGGTAAGTATTGGATAGTGTAGGGGTAAAAATTACTATTCGAACTCCAGGGGGTGCAACAGTAGGGTAAGTGTTGGATAGGGGAGGTATGCGTTGTAATGGTATGCGTTGTAATGACTGCGTTGTAATGACATGGGTTGTAGTGGTATGCTTTGTAGTGACATGCGTTGTAATGGTTGCGTTGTAATAGCATGCGTTGTAATGGATGTTGTGGTGTAAAAGTTTTGTTGTAAATGTAGTGAATTGTAAAAGTTGCGTTGTAAGTGTTGTTTCCCGTCTGTGTTGTAGCTATTCTTACATTTATTTTCATTGCATTCATTCAAGTGTCTGTGTTCTCACTAGGCTTTTGTTTGTTTTCATTGCATTCTATGTTTTAATATCCCCATACCTTCCAGAGATTCTACTTCACTTAACTTCTGCAGCTCCCAGTTGCGACTTTTTGTTAGTGTCCTACAAGTTTCCACTAAACATGCGTTTCTTACATGCAGAGCATTTTCATCATGTAACATCCAGCAATTATCATTGCCCTTTATAAACATGCTACTATGTTGTGGCACACGCATACAGTGTTACGCATCCACCAGATGGGGTAACATTGAAGTTTAGCAAATGTATTCCTCAGTAGCAAAGTTAAAGCTACTGAATCCAATTGGAGGGAATGGTGGCAAAGAATGAAGTAATGCCGCAGGACAGGGATAGCCTACTTTGACCCTGTTCCGTAAGAGAGCATTTTATTTATTTATTTTATTTTAAAGGTTTTATATAGCGCTGGCTAGACCTGGAGGTATCAGAGCGCTTTACTTGAGCATCAGATCATAGTTACAGGTTACATTGTTACAAAGGTTACACAGTTATTAGAGCATGGCAACATAGTTACTTGTAAGGTCGAGATAAACAATAAGCACAAATACGTAAGGGGAAAAGCAGGCAGGGGGAAATATTCAGGGGAGGGGAAGGAGCTGGGGAAGTAGACAGGTAATGAAGGCAGGAAAGAGGCATGGAAGGAGGAGGGGATGGGTGACGGGGACACAAACCGGTGACGAGTCAAAGCAACGTCCAAAGTCCAGTAAGCTGTGATCCCAGGGGAAGTGGTATCACTTCCCTATCTCAGTTGCGGGAGGCTCCCTTTACGCAGTGGAGTCCTCAGAGGGGTCTCTCAGACTCCAAGGCCTACATACTGGATCCTACCCCAAAAAGGGGAGAGGGATTGCTTTGGCAAGGGGTGCCATACCATACCTCAGCTGTGAGTGGCTCCCTTGGCGCACTGGACTCTCTCAGCGGGTTCGCTGAGACTCCAGAGTATAAATATTGGATCTTTCCCCAACAAGGAGAGAAGGAGTGCTTAGTCAAAGGGCACAAAGGACAGGGGGCTAGGTAGACTAGCAAGCAAGATGAGAGAGCATGAAGATGTCTGGATGAAATGCTCATGTTTTCTTGTGTTGAGTGATGCTATGCTGTGGTACGTCATAATAAAAATTCTGAAACAGTGCACATAAGTCGGAGGGTATCATGGCGACATATGGAAGGGGTGAGAGACAACTGCAATTCTGGCCTTTATGTAACACTATTGAAATTTCCTGCAATCCTAGAAGCTGAAGAGCCAGGTTTCAAGACTCTTGCAGAAGGAAGGTAGCATGGCTCGTTTATCTGACTGCTGGGTAGTGAGTTTCAGAGCTGAGTTGCCTTGTCCCTATAATTTTCCATTAAAATTATCTTCCATTAAGATGAGCAGTTGGTCTCTGATGATCTTCCATTAAGATGAGCCGGTTGGCCTCTGATGATCTTCTTTGGTCTCTGATGATCTTCTATTAAGATGAGCCGCTTGGTCTCTGATGATCTTCTATTAAGATGAACTGCTTGGTCTCTGATGATCTTCTATTAAGATGAGCTGATGAGCCGCTTGGTCTCTGATGATCTTCTATTAAGATGAGCCGCTTGGCCTCTGATGATCTTCTATTAAGATGAGCTGCTTGGTCTCTGATGATCTTCTATTAAGATGAACTGCTTGGCCTCTGATGATCTTCCATTAAGATGAGCTGATGAGCCGCTTGGTCTCTGATGACCTTCTATTAAGATGAGCCGCTTGGTCTCTGATGATCTTCTATTAAGATGAGCCATTTGGTCTCTGATGATCTTCTATTAAGATGAGCCGCTTGGTCTCTGATGATCTTCTATTAAGATGAGCCATTTGGTCTCTGATAATCTTCTATTAAGATGAGCCGCTTGGTCTCTGATTATCTTCTATTAAGATGAGCTGCTTGGGTCTCTGATGATCTTCTATTAAGATGAGCCGCTTGGTCTCTGATGATCTTCTATTAAGATGAGCTGCTTGGGTCTCTGATGATCTTCTATTAAGAAGAGCCGCTTGGCCTCTGATGATCTTCTATTAAGATGAGCCGCTTGGTCTCTCATGATCTTCTATTAAGATGAGCCGCTTGGCCTCTAATGATCTTCTATTAAGATGAGCTGCTTGGGCTCTGATGATCTTCTATTAAGATGAACTGCTTGGCCTCTGATGATCTTCTATTAAGATACTGATGATCTTCTATTAAGATTAGCCGCTTGGTCTCTGATGATCTTCTATTAAGATGAACTGCTTGGTCTCTGATGATCTTCTATTAAGATGAGCTGATGAGCCGCTTGGTCTCTGATGATCTTCTATTAAGATGAGCCGCTTGGCCTCTGATGATCTTCTATTAAGATGAGCTGCTTGGTCTCTGATGATCTTCTATTAAGATGAACTGCTTGGCCTCCTATGATCTTCCATTAAGATGAGCTGATGAACCGCTTGGTCTCTGATGATCTTCTATTAAGATGAGCCGCTTGGTCTCTGATGATCTTTTATTAAGATGAGCCGCTTGGCCTCTGATGATCTTCTTTGGTCTCTGATGATCTTCTATTAAGATGAGCCGCTTGGTCTCTGATGATCTTCTATTAAGATGAGCCACTTGGTCTCTGATGATCTTCTATTAAGATGAGCCACTTGGTCTCTGATGATCTTCTATTAAGATGATCCGCTTGGTCTCTGATGATCTTCTATTAAGATGAGCTGCTTGGTCTCTGATGATCTTCTATTAAAATGAGCTGCTTGCTCTCTGATGATCTTCTATTAAAATGAGCTGCTTGGTCTCTGATGATCTTCTATTAAGATGAGACGCTTGGTCTCTGATGATCTTCTATGAAGATGAGCCGCTTGACCTCTGATGATCTTCTATTAAGATGAGCCGCTTGGTCTCTGATGATCTTCTATTAAGATGAACTGTTTGGTCTCTGATGATCTTCTATTAAGATGAGCCGCTTGGTCTCTGATGATCTTTTATTAAGATGAGCCGCTTGGCCTCTGATGATCTTCTATTAAGATGAGCCGCTTGGTCTCTGATGATCTTCTATTAAGATGAACTGCTTGGTCTCTGATGATCTATTAGGATTAGCTGCTGGGTCTCTGATGATCTTCTATTAAGATGAGCTGCCCAGTCTCTGATGATCTTCTATTAAGATGAGCCGCTTGGTCTCTGATTATCTTCTATTAAGATGAGCCGCTTGGCCTCTGATGATCTTCTTTGGTCTCTGATGATCTTCTATTAAGATGAGCCGCTTGGTCTCTGATGATCTTCTATTAAGATGAGCCACTTGGTCTCTGATGATCTTCTATTAAGATGAGCCACTTGGTCTCTGATGATCTTCTATTAAGATGATCCGCTTGGTCTCTGATGATCTTCTATTAAGATGAGCTGCTTGGTCTCTGATGATCTTCTATTAAGATGAACTGCTTGGTCTCTGATTATCTTCTATTAAGATAAGCTGCTTGGTCTCTGATGTTCTTCTATTAAGATGAACTGCTTGGTCTCTGATAATCTTCTATTAAGATGAGCCGCTTGGTCTCTGATTATCTTCCACTAACATGAGCTGCTTGCTCTCTGATGATCTTCTATTAAAATGAGCTGCTTGGTCTCTGATGATCTTCTATTAAGATGAGACGCTTGGTCTCTGATGATCTTCTATGAAGATGAGCCGCTTGACCTCTGATGATCTTCTATTAAGATGAGCCGCTTGGTCTCTGATGATCTTCTATTAAGATGAACTGTTTGGTCTCTGATGATCTTCTATTAAAATGAGCTGCTTGGTCTCTGATGATCTTCTATTAAGATGAGCCGCTTGGTCTCTGATGATCTTCTATTAAGATGAACTGTTTGGTCTCTGATGATCTTCTATTAAAATGAGCTGCTTGGTCTCTGATGATCTTCTATTAAGATGAGCTGCTTGGCCTCTGATGATCTTCTATTAAGATGAGCCACTTGGTCTCTGATGATCTTCTATTAAGATGAACTGTTTGATTTCTGATGATCTTCTATTAAGATGAGCCGCTTGGTCTCTGATGATCTTCTATTAAGATGAACTGTTTGATCTCTGATGATCTTCTATTAAGATGAGCCGCTTGACCTCTGATGATCTTCTATTAAGATGAGCCGCTTGGTCTCTGATGATCTTCTATTAAGATGAACTGTTTGGTCTCTGATGATCTTCTATTAAGATGAGCTGATGAGCCGCTTGGTCTCTGATGATCTTCTATTAAGATGAGCCTCCTATTTCCCGAAATTCAAGTATCTACTCAAAGCCCTCTTCCTTGAGTGCACTTGATCTTAACGGGAAGAACATAGGACATGCTGGAAAAAGCGCGACAATGTTCCACATCCCTGTTGGGAATGAAAGATCAGCTGCCTCAGAATTTTAACCACCGGGATTCTTCCATACCTCGTCCGACTTGATGGACTCCCCTCTCGCAATCAGCAAAAGATCTCCTCCCGGAGACCACATGATCTGTATGGTAATGTTATTTGCAATGCTCTTAAGTTGACCAGATGTGGATTCTGCCTTCGCCGAGAAGGCACATTATTGTACCTGATGTGAAGCGCTCTGATAACCTTGGGTCCAGCTAGCGCTATACAAAACTTAAAATAAATAAATAATAAATATAAATAAATAATTAAGATGAGCCGCTTGGCCTCTGATGATCTTCTATTAAGATGAGCTGATGAGCCGCTTGGTCTCTGATGATCTTCTATTAAGATGAGCAGCTTGGCCTCTGATGATCTTCTATTAAGATGAGCTGATGAGCCGCTTGGTCTCTGATGATCTTCTATTAAGATGAGCAGCTTGGTCTCTGATGATCTTCTATTAAGATGAGCTGCTTGGCCTCTGATGATCTTCTATTAAGAAGAGCTGCTTGGTCTCTGATGATCTTCTATTAAGATGAATTGCTTGGTCTCTGATGATCTTCTATTAAGATGAGCCGCTTGGTCTCTGATGATCTTCTATTAAGATGAGCCGCTTGGTCTCTGAAGATCTTCTATTAAGATGAGCTGCTTGGCCTCTGATGATCTTCTATTTAGATGGGCCGCTTGGTCTCTGATGATCTTCTATTAAAATGAGCTGATGAGCCGCTTGGTCTCTGATGATCTTCTATTAAGATGAGCCGCTTGGTCTCTGATGATCTTCTATTAAGATGAGCCGCTTGGTCTCTGAGGATCTTCTATTAAGATGAGCTGCTTGGTCTCTGATGATCTTCTATTAAGATGAGCTGCTCGGTCTCTGATGATCTTCTATTAAGATGAGCCGCTTTGTCTCTGAATATCTTCTATTAAGATGAGCCGCTTGGCCTCTGATGATCTTCCATTAAGATGAGCCGCTTTGTCTCTGAATATCTTCTATTAAGATGAGCCGCTTGGTCTCTGATTATCTTCTATTAAGATGAGCCGCTTGGCCTCTGATGATCTTCCATTAAGATGAGCCGCTTGGTCTCTGATGATCTTCTATGAAGATGAGCCGCTTTGTCTCTGAATATCTTCTATTAAGATGAGCCGCTTGGTCTCTGATGATCTTCTATTAAGATGAACTGCTTGGTCTCTGATTATCTTCTATTAAAATGAACTGCTTGGTCTCTGATTATCTTCTATTAAGATGAGCTGCTTGGCCTCTGATGATCTTCTATTAAGATGAGCCACTTGGTCTCTGATGATCTTCTATTAAGATGAGCTGCTTGGGATGGGACAACATAGATATTTTGAAAGTGGGTGATGTCTGGGAATGAGACCCAGTGCGGGCCTTCTGGGACCAGGGCGCAGACTTCCATATGCACCCTCTCAGTTCTTCCAGTATCTTCAACTTCATCATGCCCTTGCTGCCTACCAAGAGGACTTGGACAATATCCCAGAGTACAGCCCACTAGAGGGGCTTATGGGCCCCCTGTTTTGTGTGCTGGATCATAAGCTGGAGTAAAGGTCCACAAAGATAAAACAGTAGTGCTGTGTAGTTCCTAGAGGTTCCTCAGGACCTTTGCGTTTTGGATGACCTAAACTGAGGGCTTGGTGTCCCAACCGCTTCCGGACACCCTCTTTCTCTTTCTACGATACGAGGAATCAGGGTTGTCATGTCCAGCGGTTGCCAGAAACTACCTACACCACTATAGCATACAAGGGGGTAATAGTGGCACTGTAGAGCTAGCTGGTGTAACGACTGACATATCCTGTGGGGGATAGCCGAAAGAGAGATAGTCAGGCAGTGGACTTACCCCACACCTCTGTCGGTGACAGAGGTGGATGAAAGGAACGGACTGGTGTGGAAAGTTGGAAGAGAATTTATGAAGCTAGGGGCTGCCCCTGCAAATATGAAAGAATTCAGAGGAAATGGTGGTTATATCAGGGTTTGGAGGGATAATAAAAACTAAAGTGTGAATGCTAACTTGAATCGCAGCACAGCTAATACTGTAAAATGGGGTGGAGGACCACAGAAGGTGAGGGTTACGGTATATTTGCCTTACACTTGACAAGAGTTCTTACTGCGTGTATCAACACAATAAAAAATGTTTCTATGAAAAAAAGAGATGAGCTGCTTGGTTTCCAGTGATCTACCATCAAAATGTTACTCATTAAAGTAAGCAATCTGTAGTGGAGTCAGAAAGGAGGAGAGGACAATGCGACCAGGAAGATATTTCATGCATCTCTTCTTAAAAAAAGATTAGATCCCTATTATTGAAAACTGGTGCACTGTATATAGAGTGTGAAAGACTGGAGTGACCAGTGAATAGCTAGCAGTGCTGAGGATTCATCGTCAAACTTTCTCAGGGATCAGAAAAGTTCTGGATGGAGAGTTATGAACACCTGTCAATTACAACGTGAGGAATTCAAAAATCATGACTGGGAATTCCATCATTAAGTGGATAGGTGATAAAAGCATTTACTACAGCAAATCGATGAGGGTGAGACAAAGATGGCCGAATGTGCTTGAGGTTCCTCAGATGGAAGAAGCCTCTCTTTGAGAGAGCTGAGATCTGTCATCTCAGAGAGGGGTTGGCTGCTTCCATGCATCCCAGATTCCTCATCAAAGTGGGCGGGGTGGAGCACAGCTTCTGAAGGGCTTTTTGTACCCACCTGCACACCTCCACAGGTCGGTGTCCAGGCCGCCCGACCTGGTGACAGTGTTTCCAGAAGCAGTTACTTTTGGCCACATTGAATCTAATCTAGGAAGTCTTGGGAGGGAACCAGAGTTAGCCTCTTTTTCGGTTGACGATCCACCCTCACTCTTATGGTGTAGAGTTAAGATAGAGGCGAGCTACCGAGACGGAGGTCCCACGGACAGTGCCACTGGCACCCGCCCTCGCGACCTGTTACTGGGGGTACTAAAGGGACTATTCCTAAAGGTTTGGGGAATCTGGGAAAGGTCTTGACTAGCAGGCCCCTCTGCAAGACCGGTAAGGGAATGGGCAGTCAGCCACCCCACATGCGACTGACTCTGACCTCACCTCCTGGTTTTACCAAGGCACTGACCTATTGAGAAATTGCTGAGTTATTCTTGGGACCTAGGCCACCACTTACACCACAATGACATTTCATGCTTTTCACACAGGCAATGGAAAAAAAATCTAAAATATTTCATAATAATTTGTGAACATGAGCAAACGAGCTCGAACTTTGTGGAAGTGAAAAAGAGAACTCCTTTCGCTTAGAGTGTGAAACAGCTCGTATCTGTAATGATGATTTGTCTCATTAAAGCCATGGCAGAGTGAGCCTGTTTTTGAGGGTCCTAGAGTCTCGTTTGGACACAGGGTTTCACAAGGCTTGCCCCGTCCCATCACAGGGGTCGTGTCCAGTAATGCCATCTCCCCCTGGACCGCTGGGCAGCCTGGCAAGGACGGCCGGCTCCTCCCTCCACAGTACACGCTGCAGTGATTGCACTTCCGGGCTGGCGGGCCTCTGATCTCTGCCGAGAGGCTCATTTCCGGCCTTTGTCTTTTTACGCCAAGCTATGATCCGTATCTCACCAGCAGGTTGTTGGCCCCACTCGCGGCGCTCGTGTGGGGGCCATGATGCGGCGCAGAGGCAGAGAGAGGGCTGCTGAAAAGCACACAAAAAGGACAGGCAGAGAGAGGGCTGCTGAGAAGCATACAAGAGGGACATGCAGAGAGAGGGCTGCTGAGAAGCATACAAGAAGGAGAGGCAGAGAGAGGGCTGCTGAGAAGCATACAAGAGGGACATGCAGAGAGAGGGCTGCTGAGAAGCACACAAGAAGGAGAGGCAGAGAGAGGGCTGCTGAGAAGCACACAAGAAGGACAGGCAGGGAGAGGGCTGCTGAGAAGCACACAAGAAGGAGAGGCAGGGAGAGGGCTTCTGAGAAGCACACAAGAAGGACAGGCAGAGAGAGGGCTGCTGAGAAGCACACAAGAAGGACAGGCAGAGAGAGGGCTGCTGAGAAGCACACAAGAAGGACAGGCAGAGAGAGGGCTGCTGAGAAGCACACAAGAAGGACATGCAGGGAGAGGGCTGCTGAGAAGCACACAAGGAGAGGCAGGGAGAGGGCTGCTGAGAGCACACAAAAAGGAGAGACAGAGAGAGGGCTGCTGAGAAGCATACAAGAAGGACATGCAGGGAGAGGGCTGCTGAGAAGCACACAAGAAGGACAGGCAGAAGGACAGGCAGGGAGAGGGCTGCTGAGAAGCACACAAGAAGGAGAGGCAGAGAGAGGGCTGCTGAGAAGCACATAAGAAGGAGAGGCAGGGAGAGGGCTGGTGGGAAGCATACAAGAAGGACAGGCAGAAGGACAGGCAGGGAGAGGGCTACTGAGAAGCACACAAGAAGGAGAGGCAGGGAGAGGGCTGGTGGGAAGCACACAAGAAGGACAGGCAGGGAGAGGGCTGCTGAGAAGCACACAAGAAGGACATGCAGGGAGAGGGCTGCTGAGAAGCACACAAGAAGGACAGGCAGGGAGAGGGCTGCTGAGAAGCACACAAGAAGGACAGGCAGGGAAATGGCTGATGAGAAGCACACAAGAAGGAGAGGCAGAGAGAGGGCTGCTGAGAAGCACACAAGAAGGAGAGGCAGAGAGAGGGCTGCTGAGAAGCACACAAGAAGGACAGGCAGGGAGAGGGCTGCTGAGAAGCACACAAGAAGGAGAGGCAGAGAGAGGGCTGCTGAGAAGCATACAAGAAGGACATGCAGGGAGAGGGCTGCTGAGAAGCACACAAGAAGGAGAGGCAGAGAGAGGGCTGCTGAGAAGCACACAAGAAGGACAGGCAGGGAGAGGGCTGCTAAGAAGCACACAAGAAGGAGAGGCAGGGAGAGGGCTTCTGAGAAGCACACAAGAAGGACAGGCAGAGAGAGGGCTGCTGAGAAGCACACAAGAAGGACAGGCAGAGAGAGGGCTGCTGAAAAGCACACAAGAAGGACATGCAGGGAGAGGGCTGCTGAGAAGCACACAAGGAGAGGCAGGGAGAGGGCTGCTGAGAGCACACAAAAAGGAGAGACAGAGAGAGGGCTGCTGAGAAGCATACAAGAAGGACATGCAGGGAGAGGGCTGCTGAGAAGCACACAAGAAGGACAGGCAGAAGGACAGGCAGGGAGAGGGCTGCTGAGAAGCACACAAGAAGGAGAGGCAGAGAGAGGGCTGCTGAGAAGCACATAAGAAGGAGAGGCAGGGAGAGGGCTGGTGGGAAGCATACAAGAAGGACAGGCAGAAGGACAGGCAGGGAGAGGGCTACTGAGAAGCACACAAGAAGGAGAGGCAGGGAGAGGGCTGGTGGGAAGCACACAAGAAGGACAGGCAGGGAGAGGGCTGCTGAGAAGCACACAAGAAGGACATGCAGGGAGAGGGCTGCTGAGAAGCACACAAGAAGGACAGGCAGGGAGAGGGCTGCTGAGAAGCACACAAGAAGGACAGGCAGGGAAATGGCTGATGAGAAGCACACAAGAAGGAGAGGCAGAGAGAGGGCTGCTGAGAAGCACACAAGAAGGAGAGGCAGAGAGAGGGCTGCTCAGAAGCACATAAGAAGGAGAGGCAGGGAGAGGGCTGCTGAGAAGCACACAAGAAGGAGAGGCAGAGAGAGGGCTGCTGAGAAGCACACAAGAAGGAGAGGCAGAGAGAGGGCTGCTGAGAAGCACACAAGAAGGACATGCAGGGAGAGGGCTGCTGAGAAGCACACAAGAAGGACATGCAGAGAGAGGGCTGCTGAGAAGCACACAAGAAGGACAGGCAGAGAGAGGGCTGCTGAGAAGCACATAAGAAGGAGAGGCGTGGAGAGGGCTACTGAGAAGCACACAAGAAGGACAGGCAGAGAGAGGGCTGCTGAGAAGCACACAAGAAGGACAGGCAGAGAGAGGGCTGCTGAGAAGCACACAAGAAGGAGAGGCAGAGAGAGGGCTGCTGAGAAGCATACAAGAAGGACATGCAGGGAGAGGGCTGCTGAGAAGCACACAAGAAGGAGAGGCAGAGAGGGCTGCTGAGAAGCACACAAGAAGGACAGGCAGAGAGAGGGCTGCTGAGAAGCACACAAGAAGGACATGCAGGGAGAGGGCTGCTGAGAAGCACACAAGAAGGACAGGCAGAGAGAGGGCTGCTGAGAAGCACACAAGAAGGACAGGCAGGGAGAGGGCTGCTGAGAAGCACACAAGAAGGAGAGGCAGGGAGAGGGCTGCTGAGAAGCACACAAGAAGGACAGGCAGGGAGAGGGCTGCTGAGAAGCACACAAGAAGGAGAGGCAGGGAGAGGGCTTCTGAGAAGCACACAAGAAGGACAGGCAGAGAGAGGGCTGCTGAGAAGCACACAAGAAGGACAGGCAGGGAAATGGCTGCTGAGAAGCACAAAAGACGGAGAGGCAGAGAGAGGGCTGCTGAGAAGCACACAAGAAGGAGAGGCAGAGAGAGGGCTGCTGAGAAGCATATAAGAAGGAGAGGCAGGGAGAGGGCTGGTGGGAAGCATACAAGAAGGACATGCAGGGAGAGGGCTGCTGAGAAGCACACAAGAAGGACAGGCAGAAGGACAGGCAGGGAGAGGGCTACTGAGAAGCACACAAGAAGGACAGGCAGAGAGAGGGCTGCTGAGAAGCACACAAGAAGGAGAGGCAGGGAGAGGGCTGGTGGGAAGCACACAAGAAAGACAGGCAGGGAGAGGGCTGCTGAGAAGCACACAAGAAGGACAGGCAGAGAGAGGGCTGCTGAGAAGCACACAAGAAGGACAGGCAGGGAGAGGGCTGCTGAGAAGCACACAAGAAGGACAGGCAGGGAAATGGCTGATGAGAAGCACACAAGAAGGAGAGGCAGAGAGAGGGCTGCTGAGAAGCACACAAGAAGGAGATGCAGAGAGAGGGCTGCTCAGAAGCACATAAGAAGGAGAGGCAGGGAGAGGGCTGCTGAGAAGCACACAAGAAGGACAGGCAGAGAGAGGGCTGCTGAGAAGCACACAAGAAGGACAGGCAGAGAGAGGGCTGCTGAGAAGCACACAAGAAGGACAGGCAGAGAGAGGGCTGCTGAGAAGCACACAAGAAGGAGAGGCAGGGAGAGGGCTGCTGAGAAGCACACAAGAAGGACAGGTAGAGAGAGGGCTGCTGAGAAGCACACAAGAAGGAGAGGCAGAGAGAGGGCTGCGGAGAAGCACACAAGGAGAGGCAGGGAGAGGGCTGCTGAGAGCACACAAAAAGGAGAGACAGAGAGAGGGCTGCTGAGAAGCATACCAGAAGGACATGCAGGGAGAGGGCTGCTGAGAAGCACACAAGAAGGACAGGCAGAAGGACAGGCAGGGAGAGGGCTGCTGAGAAGCACACAAGAAGGAGAGGCAGAGAGAGGGCTGCTGAGAAGCACATAAGAAGGAGAGGCAGGGAGAGGGCTGGTGGGAAGCATACAAGGACATGCAGGGAGAGGGCTGCTGAGAAGCACACAAGAAGGACAGGCAGAAGGACAGGCAGGGAGAGGGCTACTGAGAAGCACACAAGGAGGACAGGCAGAGAGAGGGCTGCTGAGAAGCACACAAGAAGGAGAGGCAGGGAGAGGGCTGGTGGGAAGCACACAAGAAGGACAGGCAGAGAGAGGGCTGCTGAGAAGCACACAAGAAGGACAGGCAGGGAGAGGGCTGCTGAGAAGCACACAAGAAGGACAGGCAGGGAAATGGCTGATGAGAAGCACACAAGAAGGAGAGGCAGAGAGAGGGCTGCTGAGAAGCACACAAGAAGGAGAGGCAGAGAGAGGGCTGCTCAGAAGCACATAAGAAGGAGAGGCATGGAGAGGGCTGCTGAGAAGCACAAAAGACGGAGAGGCAGAGAGAGGGCTGCTGAGAAGCATACAAGAAGGACATGCAGGGAGAGGGCTGCTGAGAAGCACACAAGAAGGAGAGGCAGAGAGAGGGCTGCTGAGAAGCACACAAGAAGGACAGGCAGAGAGGGGGCTGCTGAGAAGCACACAAGAAGGACATGCAGGGAGAGGGCTGCTGAGAAGCACACAAGAAGGACATGCAGGGAGAGGGCTGCTGAGAAGCACACAAGAAGGACAGGCAGAGAGAGGGCTGCTGAGAAGCACATAGGAAGGAGAGGCGTGGAGAGGGCTACTGGGAAGCACACAAGAAGGAGAGGCAGAGAGAGGGCTGCTGAGAAGCACACAAGAAGGAGAGGCAGAGAGAGGGCTGCTGAGAAACACACAAGAAGGAGAGGCAGAGAGAGGGCTGGTGGGAAGCACACAAGAAGGACAGGCAGGGAGAGGGCTGCTGAGAAGCACACAAGAAGGACAGGCAGGGAAATGGCTGATGAGAAGCACATAAGAAGGAGAGGCAGGGAGAGGGCTGCTGAGAAGCACACAAGAAGGAGAGGCAGCGAGAGGGCTGCTGAGAAGCACATAAGAAGGAGAGGCAGGGAGAGGGCTGCTGAGAAGCACACAAGAAGGACAGGCAGAGAGAGGGTTGCTGAGAAGCACACCAGAAGGAGAGGCAGAGAGCGGGCTGGTGGGAAGCACACAAGAAGGACAGGCAGGGAGAGGGCTGCTGAGAAGCACACAAGAAGGACAGGCAGGGAAATGGCTGATGAGAAGCACACAAGAAGGAGAGGCAGAGAGAGGGCTGCTGAGAAGCACACAAGAAGGAGAGGCAGGGAGAGGGCTGCTGAGAAGCACACAAGAAGGAGAGGCAGAGAGAGGGCTGGTGGGAAGCACACAAGAAGGAGAGGCAGGGAGAGGGCTGCTGAGAAGCACACAAGAAGGAGAGGCAGAGAGAGGGCTGGTGGGAAGCACACAAGAAGGACAGGCAGGGAGAGGGCTGCTGAGAAGCACACAAGAAGGAGAGGCAGAGAGAGGGCTGGTAGGAAGCACACAAGAAGGACAGGCAGGGAGAGGGCTGCTGAGAAGCACACAAGAAGGACAGGCAGGGAGAGGGCTGCTGAGAAGCACACAAGAAGGAGAGTCAGAGAGAGGGCTGCTGAGAAGTACACAAGAAGGACAGGCAGAGAGAGGGCTGCTGAGAAGCACACAAGAAGGACAGGCAGGGAAATGGCTGATGAGAAGCACACAAGAAGGACAGGCAGGGAGAGGGCTGCTGAGAAGCACACAAGAAGGAGAGGCAGAGAGAGGGCTGCTGAGAAGCACACAAGAAGGACAGGCAGGGAGAGGGCTGCTGAGAAGCACACAAGAAGGACATGCAGGGAGAGGGCTGCTGAGAAGCACACAAGAAGGAGGGGCAGGGAGAGGGCTGCTGAGAAGCACACAAGAAGGACATTCAGGGCTGCTGAGAAGCACACAAAAAGGACAGGCAGGGAGAGGGCTGCTGAGAAGCACACAAGAAGGACAGGCAGAGAGAGGGCTGCTGAGAAGTACACAAGAAGGACAGGCAGGGAAAGGGCTGGTGAGAAGCACACAAGAAGGAGAGGCAGGGAGAGGGCTGCTGGGAAGCCTCATCCACCATTGATAGGATTTCTGTGGTTGCCCTGGTAGTCATCACTTGTCGGTTTTTCAGTTATAGTCATTGGACACAGGGGGGTACTCCCTTGTAGTTGTTTAAGTGTTGATGCTTCATAAGTCCGTCCCAACCACATTCCTCCTTTGGTTCCCACATTTCTGCCCTTTTGGTGAACACGCATTTACGATCGAGCCTGTTAGCTCATTGAGCTGAAATTGCCCATTCTCTAAATCCCGGAGGTTAACGGGATTCCCATTTCATGCCCATCTCCCTTTTTGGCAGTAGAATTAAAATAAATAGAAGTGATTTCTGTTTCTTGTGTAACTTCATAGTAGACCCATCATCCTCTAGAATTCAAAAAGTCACCAGTGCAAGGCTTACCTTAATTTATCTGCCCACTACATCTGACAGTGCCTTACCCACTTCTTGCTAGAAGAGTTGGATGGTGGAACACTACCAAAAGGTGCATGTCATCAGCCGTCTGCGTACCACACTTAAGCAAGACTTTGTCTCTCGATCGCCCAAGACTTAACAGCTTATGCAGGGTCCAATAGGCTCTGTGAGGTGAATAGTTGGCTTTTCTTGAGAGCTGCAGAACTTACTGCGCCCTAAGAGTAGATATGGATACTTGCCAGAAGGATGTCAATTCCAAAGTCGGCAGGTACCTTCTCCAAATCTCCTCGGGTAGCATAAAGGCTCCATCGATGCCTTGCACTAGCATCCAATACCACTTCGCCACATCTCTTTATTGGGGAAAACTTCCTTGCAATTTTTCTTCACATTCCAAGTTCCGCTCCATCCTTACCCAACCCACGTACCCATCTGGTCATCCGATAATTTTTAAATCTGGATATTCTATTATCCGTCATCCAAGTAATATTTTCCTAAAATACCAGACTACCATCCTTAATAATCTGTCCCATTTATTTAAACCTTCTTCTTTTAATGGTCTTGCCAAACTGTCCTGCAGACATTTTGGGGATACAGGCAAGTTACCACCTGGGGCAAACTTGAGGGGGTATCCCTAGTATTCGTCTGATCTGGACCCAGAGCCTGCAGGTTGCATTTAGCCTCTTCAGTCTAACAATCTTAAAGAACTTGGGGTGACCAAATTTATACAGAAAGTGAATACCGCCATATGGCAGAGTTTTTATCATAGCTTGAGATATAAGGAATAACTGCTGGGTTCCTCCAGTCCACATTCTTCTTTAGTTTTTCACTTGAAAGGAATTTCTCAGCTCATTTTGATCCTAAACTTTCTAAGTCTTATCTCATTCTTATCTTAGCCTCACCTCGTTATTACCTCAGTTTTACATTAGTATTCACTCCATTAACATTTTTATATCAATCCAAGAAACATAGCCTACAAACAGGGTGACGTTTGTATACTCTTTCCATGAGCATACTTATTCGAGGTAGAGCAAACATCCTTCACAATTTAACATTTTGCGTTTTCTAGCAATGAGTGTATGTATGTCTCCGTCTGTCTCTAATTAGAGTATGGAAAAACAAAAACGGGGGTTGGAGGGTCTAAGGGAAGTTTAAAGACCTACCCAGGTTATTATCCCCTGCTATACAATATCTAAATACAAAAAACCTGGGGGTCTAGCAAAAAGACAAACATGTGTCTGGAACCATACGCATTGTTAAATCAACAGAATACTAGTAAAGTGACTGAATGGTCTATTTTATAGAGTATAATAAACCAACGCATGTAACCACCAGCAACTATAGGTGAGATCCAATATCCAGAGATGGATTACCATCAAAATCTTGTTGGGGATCTAGTTTTCTCATCTGGTCATCCACAGGGCTAGGCTGGTGTGTCTCTAGATCAATGAGACTACAACCGAGACCGCCTGTCAGGACTGGGGTCACTCCCGCAGTCGCTAGTTGACCATGCGTGGGATCACCAATTGGAACAAAGTGCAGTGCAAAGAGTGAAGGTGTAAGAAAGAAGTGAGATTAAAAAGGAATATTCAGAGTATTACAAACACATATGCTGAGCGTGAAGTCTGTTGAAGCACCTCACACGGCTCCTTTCATTTACCAGTGATTGATAGAAAGGAAGCTGTCCCAGTCAGACTAACATGAACCATCGCCCTCCGTCATTTGATGCTCCCTCAACATAGTACGAGGGAGCGACGGAAGAGGTTGGTGATTCCAAGTGTAGTAAACAGGACTTGTTTCTGACAAGAGATTCAAGTCCACACTGTGGAACAATGCACTGGTCCCGGATTCGACAATGTGTGTATATGCCATTCTGTAGATTGTCCCCTCCACAACAGTTTCCCAAAGGTATACCTGACCGAGCATGGATTGCCCACCTTGAGAGGTAGATTTGAAGCCAGTTCATGGAAAAAATATGACAACAAAGCTTTAGGACTTGAATTCAGGAATTATTATTTAAGCTGTAACAGAGCATGAACCACAAAGGAAGTCACTGGAGCCATTGACAGCTGGATCAGAAATCCCATGTCATGGCCATTCCCTGGATGATGTCACAATGAAGGGCCACAATAATGTGGGCAAGTGGTCTATATTATGGTACAGCGGCCCTTAATGAAGTGAGCAAAAACTGATGCAACAGTGTCACTGAGTAACTAGTGCAGCCGTAGGGAGAGCGGAGACACTGACGCAGCACTATCATCCAATGACCGAACGGAATATAGCCCTAGGGAAAGCAAAGACACTGATTCGGCACTGACTCTCCCTCATCGAACGGAATATGGCCCTGTCTTCAACCCTAGGGAGAGCAGAGACACTAGCGCGGCAGCGACACCCACTGATCGAATTGAATATGGCCTTATCTGCAGCCCTAGGGCGATGAGTGACACTGATGAGACAGCGACACCCACTGATCGAATTGAATATGGCCTTATTGGCAGCCCTTGGGCAAGGAGTGACACTGACGAGGCAGCGACACCCACTGATCGAATTGAATATGGCCTTATTGGCAGCCCTAGGGAGAGCAGTGAGACTGATTCAGTACGGACTTCCACTGATCGAATTGAATATGGCCTTGGGAGAGCAGACACACTGACGAGGCAGCGACACCCACTGATCGAACAGAATATAACCCTATCACCTGCTTTCCTAGGGAGAGCAGAGACACTGATGCACCAGTGCCACCTAGTGACCTGTCAGAGTATGGACCCGTCTGCAGTCAGAGGGATCAACCATCAATAACTATTGATCCGTCAGAGTATGAAACAATGTTTCAGCAGTGACATCTAGTGACTTGTCTGAGTATAGCTTTGCTTTACATACTAGAATGTCCTGCAGTTTGCCTTTCAGCTCCAAGATGTCACTGTTGGCGGTGCCTGTGTCATTGGCAGGGGACAACATTTGATTGGGCTTGCCAAGACCGCACGAACGCAAAGCTTGAGCTGAATACGTGTTATTCCGGTTATACTGCCTACTGGGTGTGATGGCAGTGCTTCCCTCCTCTGGTGGTATGGCCATATAATGCCAGTCAAATGTTAATGATGCCCTCAACACACACTGTGGGGTGCCGAAGACTGTGCTGTGGACTGCACCCACAACCTACCGTCTTTTCCCATTTATGCTGATCGATACCAAGACCGTGGCGGTGGCAGGGCCTCCTTTACTGACTAAAACCAATTTAGGGTACCTAATCCGGAGCACCTCTTTAGCCAGACACACATGAGGATGTTTAACCCCGCCCACAGATATACTACATATGGGAAAGTTCACAATCGCAGATAGAAGATTGTTGATTCATCTTAAATGCCAAGAGGCCAAGAAATTGGCAGACACTGTGCTATAAAAATAAACATGCCACATCATTTAAAAAAAATTGAAACACTCAAGTGACTGAGCCAGATATCACTCGACAAATCCCAGAAAAAAGCACACAACAGCCATTTTCTGTTTCTTACTCCTTATGCATTGCTAGGAGAAACAACTTGTATGAAAAAAATACTTTCAGTATGTGTAAGAGAGGAATAAAAAAAAATGTGCATTTTAAGAATAGGTCTACATGCAAAATGCATTCTTCGGTTCTCTTTTAAAATTGTCATTTACAGATGTTCCTCTTCACGATCACTGTTTTTTGTTCTCCTTATTTGCATATGAGCTACTTTCTCTTCTCCATTTTTCGAGCTTTCTAGAGGTAGTTTTAAAGGAATCAAGTTTTTTGTGGCACTGCCGGGGTGAAAGTTCCAGACTCCTCGAGTCCATCTTTCACACCGGAAACCAGCGATGCGCGTGAGATATGGCTTGATTGACAGCGCTTCTTCCGTGCACAGTTGTGCCTTACTATGATTTTACGTGTTAATATTCCTGAATTTCCAGGCCTCGTTCACTGAGCTTTTTCTGTAGGGAGTTGAGGCTTATGCCAGACTTACAAATGACTCCTGAATTTCCAAAAGGAAAACATTTTAACTTAGAAGAAACACTACCAGGGTAATGCACAGAGATGGACTGAGGGAATCTCAACACTATTTACAGACTCTTTTGATAATCTGGTTGGGTTGGGGAAGAGTCTGGCATATACCCAAGTCCTTACAAAGCAAACACAATAAGATGGTGGTCGGAGCGCTGAAACATTTCAGATTCACTCCAGTCCAATCACTATTAGATCTAGATTGAATCCATCATGGTTCTTTTGCTCACTTCAGTTCAGACCCAGCCAAATGCAAATCAATCTTGATTCTGTTCCTCATGGGAACAGTCCAGCCCAAATTGCCAAGCCATGTCTTCCCTAGACCGGTAAGAAGCACCCTGGCTGTTCGGGCTGGACTGTTACCATGAGAAACAAGGTCAAAACTGATTTGCATGTGGCGGGTCCAAACTGGGATAGCATCGTGAGCAAAAGAATGACGTATTAAAGCCAAATCTGTGAGTGGTTGAAAAGTTTTAGGACACTGTCCATCGTCTTGTTGTTTTTGCTATGTTTGCCCTAAGTGGCCAAGGGTATGCCCAGGCGTGGGTCCTTTGCTCGCTGTGCCACTGGATTCAAAATAGTCTTTTTGATGAGGGGTGAAACTATGAAACTGGTACTTGTTTCCAGTTCTGGGGAGACCTGCCCTGGCCGTTGTGGCGGGATTTTTCCCTTTAGGAACAGGGTCAATTCTGATTTGCTTATGCTTATGCTGCGGGGGCCTTTGTTACGCCCCTGGATCAGCGCATAATCATTCTAAAGATGAGCACCATTTCTTCTGCACTGGAATTCAGTGTGACCAGACACTCAGGTTATATATACATAAGGGATGGTACTTTGGGGGTCAGAAGTCACCAGGAGATGACCCGCATTAATATCACTTATGTGAACATAAAAAACTGCAATTTACTATTATGACCATAAAAACTAATTTTTGCAGCCATGTCTTAACCTACTCTAGTGCCATTTATCACATACGTAATCTCCACTGTTCTAACACCAACAAAATAAGCCTCTCTGACTTCCATAGCACTCAGTGCATCAAAGGCAGCTTCAGTGCACTAGTTTTTTTTTTCAAGAATTACACAGACTAAAAGAGACACTTCGGAAAAAATTGAGAGGCTGAATGAAAACTTTACTGGTAGAATTAAGCTTGTAGTTTATTATAATTTGTTTTTAATGTGTTTTCTTGGCAGTTTTCAAGGAGGATGTTGGCACATTCCAGTATGCATGTAGGCACTTTCCGAGATGAATAAAACCACTTTCCAGGATGAATGTTGGCACTTTCTGAAAAGAATGTCAGAAGTCTCCTAAGGGAACACCAGTACTTTCCTGAGTAATACTTGTTCTTTTCTGTGGACGTTGGCATTTTCTAGGAAATATACGGGCATTTTCCAGTGAGAATTTTGTGGCAGACCGTTGGCAACTAATTCTGGGTGGCTTTTGATGTGTTCCAGTTTAAATAATGGTATTTTTCAGAAATAACTCCACTACTTTCGTGAGGTAGTGTCATAGTTTCCTGGATGAATGTTGGAGAATCATAGGAAGAGTTGTGGTACTTTGCTTAAAATATGAGGTCACTTTATTTGTGGAATGTTATCAAATTTTAGGCAGGGGGCTCTTTGACACTATCTATAATGAGTCTCATTTCCAAAGTCTGAGACGGTGCCCTGCCCCATCTCTCAGTTCAAAATGTTGCATGTATTCCCACCAGGAACAGAGAGAGCAATTCCTTTCCACCTATCACTCACTGAGTGTGGCACGATGTCAGTCCTTCCTCCAGTGGTCAACTGTGGATTATATATTCCGCCATCACCAGATCCAGGAATTCTGTAAAAAGGGTTGCATCTTACTTTATTTTGAAACTCAAAGGGCGTCAACAGGTTGTCCTTTGACCACGTCAGTGCACTGTAAGGAGAGCACAAGTCTAAAAAATAAAAATAAAAATAAAAAAGTGGGGGGGACGCTGACGTCGCGACAGGAAGTGAAGTCACGAAGGGTGGCTTGCACCACCAGACTCATTGCCTCCCCTCGCTCACCCCTTAGATGCAATTGCATCAGAGAAGCCAGCGCGTGAGCAGAGTTCTGAATGAGCTCCGATCTCTCCCCAGAGAGGCCAAAGAGTGAATGTGTGGCTCCATTTGCTCCAGTTATCGAGCTACCGGAAAAATAAGTGGAGGGACGCCGTTCACCAGCGTTGTACCCAGACGCGAGCTCTGACTGTAAAACAGTGGAAACATAAAGAAACGCAGCAGGTTGAGCGCCAGGGAGGAGGTTCCAGGCATCTGCTCTCAGCTATGTTACATATGTATTCACCTGTTGCAGCGCCTAGAGGCCCAGTCACATATTCCATTTACAACTGCTGCCAGCAACAGTACTGCCTTTTAAGACCCTGGCTGCCTTTTGCTGCCCACAAGCCTGGGTATGAGCTCCAGACCTACGTTAGACTCATTTCAGTGACAGGTCACATTTTCCACAGTGAATGACGGGTCCTAAGGAAGGTGACAATTACTGTGGGAACAGGGTCATGAAAGCTTTCCCTGACGCGGTGACGCAGTCCTCACACCGTGAGACCCCCACCTCCCGCCAGGATATAAGTGTGGTGAACAGGCCGGGCGCAAGGCTGAAGAATAGGCGCGCTGTCTTCGAAGAGGCCCAAAAATAGCCATGTGCTCATGCAGCCCAAACATGCCCTGAGCTCACGCTCCTGACTAAGAGGACGAGCGTCTTCGGCCGGCTTATATACGCGCTCCCGAAATATCTGGCCACCCATTGGCTGCGCGCGCCGTGTCATCATCTCGGCCGGGGCCAATGACCGTGTCACACTTCCGGCCGCCGCAAGGTGTTTCCTGTCGATAGCGCGCCAGGGACAGGGCCTCGCACGCGTGTTGTCTTTGGCCCAGAGGGACTGCCCGGCCGCGGCTTCTGGAGGTCACGGGGCCGGGGCCAGAGCAGGCGAGGGGCACGGGAATATTAATAATTCAAATATTAATATTAACCGTAATAATAATGACAGAAACAGTAATATTAATTATAACACGGGTAATAATTATTCTATAGTAGTATTCATGATTATAAAAATCGTTGCAGTAGTAACATTCATAACTAAGGCACACAGGGTTTAACTATGCATTGTTTTCGTTCTCGCATTTCTGAATGCTGTGTATTGTATTTTAATGTAATTATCAGTACATATTTTATCCTGACTATAATGAGTTGAATTGTTTTCATTATCTATTTTCAAAGTCTAAAATGGAACAACCTGAACTGTAATGAAAAACCGAATTAATGATTAATCAGTATTGTCAATTAGGCCAATGTTAATAAGGAGAATAATAATGCATTATGATAAAAATAACATTTTTGACAATTAGATTATAGGACAAGTAATTATAATAACAAAAACAGTAATGTAGTTTACATGTGTTATATATATATATATATACACACACACACAAACACACGTTGGTGCAAAAGTGCAACTATTATCAATTGCCAACTCACCAAGAACAGCATACTGAATGAGCACTGCTGGGGCCCAGGCCTGCAGAGCGATGGCTGTACACAGATTTCTGCAGTGTGCGCTCTACTGTCTGAGCCATTAGAGAAGTACTTGGCCTGCTTCTCTCCCAGCACTCGAAATCAAAGCACGTGAGGGCAATAAGAGGGTAAGTAACCTGCCACCTACCATGCTTACCGCTACAGTTATTCAGCATTGAGACAGAGGCGGGCAGAACAAGCAGATATTACTCCTTCAACATACTCACAGATACAGAGATTCACCCTCAAGAGGCGTCTGAGCGCTAGCATTGTACTCGCCCTGCCCTACACTTACTGCTCAGGATTCAAGTTCACAGTGCTCATCTGTAGTTCTCGTGCCAGCCTCGCACCACTCTCGTCATTTACACCCGATATCATCCCACTCATGGGTAGTGTTCCCAGCGTCCCTCATACCACACTCACGGCTCAACTCCCATCACTGTGGCATATATGGGCACGAGTAATTCACCCCACCCCAGATCCTTTACCTCTATGAATATCGAAATGTAATTCACAGCTGATCTGCCTTGACGGGAGTGTTGATGCTGTGCTGGTGGATCGCGCAGCCTCTCAGCTGAGACTGTCATGTGGCCGTTTCAAACTTGGAAATGTAGGCTTGATCAGCAAAGTACTTTCCTTTGTTAAGACAATATTGAAATTGACTTAAATAGAAAATGACAATATTAAGGCTGTATCAAGACTACGTTACGATCAGAGAAAACCTTTTTTTAAATTTAGGGTCACTTTTAAAGAAGGTCTTAATGGAGCTATCCTGTGAAAATTACACAATAGATCTCAAAACCCTAGTTAACATCATACAAATAAACGAACGTTTTAGAATCCGTATTTTTAATGATTGTTAGAGAAGCAGGGTTGGTAAAAACGAATAGTTTTTTCTCTGCACCGGACAGCCACTCATTTAATCTTATAAACTACCAAAACATTTTTAGTAAACTAGGCAATTGGAGCTGGCATTCACCCTGGAGCTAAACCTTAAATGACAAACCATTCAGGCCACGTGGTCTCATAAAATGCGCAATTTATACATTAATGTGAAGACAGGTGTCCTCATGAAACATATAAAATGTCACACAAATTATTAGCCGGACAGAAGGGTTTGCGAATTTCCTGAATGCCCTTTCCTGTCCTGGCCAAGCGCACACAAACGTGGGGTGGAAATATTTTCCAGTAAAAGATAAAGGGCATTAATTTGTTGAGCAGGTGCCACTAATGCCAGAAAATACTTTCAGGCATTTAGGTGGATTGTATCCTCCGGCCTGTTTAAAGGATCTTTGTAACCTTTTCTTTTTCAGATATTGTGAATATCTTCTGATCACGCCCAGGTCCCGGCGCTTAGCCCACAGATAGTGGAGACATGGTGGGTGGGTGGGTGAGTGTTCACTGCGTTTGTAGTGTAGTTCCTAGTTTCCCACTAGGCCCTGCGCATTGGAATAACATAAACAGTAGTATCGACGTGGAACTGCTTATATTCCAGGCCTCCACTGACTATGCTAAACTTAATTGGGTTGTGTTACCAACTAGCTCAGAGGTCACTGGAAACTTTCTTCTCTGCATAGGAAGTGATCAGCTTCCTTGGCACAGACAAGAAGGGATTCAGTTTTCCAACAACCGTGCAACATGACAACTTTGCTCCTCAGATCAAGAGTCGATCTCTAGGGTCGTGTGAAACAATAGACACAGATTTCACTCAGTCAGTCTAGTGCAGTTTACTTTCACAGTATGTAGAGAATAGAGAGACGGGCGTGTATCAATAAAGGGTTAACATTTATTGAACAGTCTTTCTTCTCGTACAAGAGAAATGTATTGTCACAATTGCAATAACTGTTATTATAAAAAGTACGTACAGTAAGATAAGTATTGCGAAATAGAACTGTAAAAGCATTGATATGGTTTCTTAGCCATACAATGGTTTAAAAGTAATAAAACATATATACAGTCATATATACATTAGGCTAACATACTCAACTGGTGCTTCTAACTAAGCCTACCCCAGTGTGCCTGACCTAAGCCTAACACGTGAAAAGGGGAGTAAGTAAGTAGCTTTAAGTTAAGTTGGTTTTGCCAAGGTTTGTTTCAAGAATTCTCGTCTAAGGGTTTAGTCAACACCATACCTCTGAATAGAATGATGGAGGATTGGTATCTCCTTCAGGGGTCTCTCTCGATATCCCAGTCACCCGCGAGGGTAAACCGGAAGCGCCGGGACTGGATTTCTCTGCACGAGAAAGGCAGCGGCTTCTCTTCAGCGCGTCGAGGAAGGAGGGGTGACAGCGTCCGCGGGCAGCTGGAATCGGCTGGATGTCTTCGCAGAGGACGGCTGTTCAGCTCCTTAAGCGTACTGCACCATAGTTCGCGCTGTAGCGGCGATAATGGTAATCAGCAGCTTCACCACCACAGGATAGCAGGCTGCAGCGACAGAGTGCTAGTTTTTACCAACACAGGGTCATGCAGGCAGCCAGCATCAGCAACAGTAGCTTGCAGCTCACATTGCTTAAGGCAACGTTGGTAATATTTATACCTGACAGGTGCCGGGTTTGACGCAAGTTTGCTGGACATAAGACGTCAATTAAAGATGTCACTAGGAAGTGACAGTTATCAGTTGCTCATTAGAGTTCCATTACTAATCAAAACATAGCAAGCGGGGATTTCCAGGTTTGCTAAGTTTTTATCTTGTTGAAGAACTCGGAGTGTTATCTAGAAATATCAGATAGTGACTGCTGCTCTGTCATTGCACTAATTGGTCGCAAAGGAAGTAGCAGAGAGTCATGCTGGAATGTGGCTCTGTTCGTGTGAGGCCAGAGATGACTTTTCAGAAAATCGCACTTGAACGGTTATGCCAATATAGGGAATAAATGGATTTATAGCCGAATAGGGGCATAAGGTCACAGTATCGATCAGGAACCTAGATAAGCACGCAACACCCACTCCACGTTTTCATGTCCATCAAAATTACTAAAACTAAGCAATAAGATGCATGTGTAACATTGCCCACCCCAAAATACATAAATGCATTCGAAATAGGCGTACTTGTAATACATGGAATTTAGGTACTGTACGTTTTTTAAAGCATAGTAATCATTCAAAAAATTATTGCATATGAAATCAATGAACGATTATGCAAAAGGAATTACACATGAAGTATCTCTGACAGAAGAAAAGCGAGATAAATCATCACATAAAAATGCATTGTAATAACATGTGTGCTAGAGGCTGGTGTTATGTTGTTATGTCTCTAGATGTGTTTAGAAATAGAAGTGTGAAGCTTCTGTTCTCTAAGAATAGTTTTTACGTTAAGCAAAGAATTGTTCGTGCCAAAAAGAGAGGGTCAATATTTAAAAAAAATTGTCCAATTCAAAGAAAAATAGATTTCCAAAGCACTTGGCAGTTTTTGTTGATCAAAACTGAAGGCCGAATTCAGAGTTCATGGGAAAGCTGTGTGTCGGAAAGCTTCTCAAAAGTTATTGTTTCTCTATGGGTGAGAACATCGTATCAGACAGGCTCGCAAAGAATTGGTCTACAAATTCAGGTGATAGTTCAACCAAATTAGATAGCGCTGTAACTTGGCAGGTGTGAGAATGATTGCTGTCATCGAAGGCAGGACCAGCAATGCTCACAGAACGTTGTACCTGGATGATGTTGCTTTTGTCACTCGCTCCACTGTTACCACTTGGCTGTAGTACAGGAGTCTCCACGAATGCCGTCATCAGGATTGGTAGCCGCTGGGGACAACACAATGCGTGAGCCGTTATTGGACTGAGCAAAGTATCGACGTCCATTGGTACTGCTGATGGAAGTGAAAGACAGATGTCCAACACGCATTCATCGCCGCAAAGCATACACCGTAGCACAGGTAAAATGCAATTTTGCCATATCGGTCTGAATGAAAGGAACCAGGTCATGTTTAGATCTCTCAGCCTGGCCAATCCGAGGACGTTAGTTATCCTGTCCCTGTAGCGCATTGCTAGGATTGTCTCTTCCATTCCCATGGGAGCTATGTCTGAGCCGAGGCTTGCCATAACGTAGCAGGAGGGTCAAAAATAGAATCCCTGCAACGAGTCCCAAAAATAGTGGTATGCCGCCAAAAATGGAGTGCACAAAATTAGGAAAGATTCCCAAAATTGCCTGGAAGGGTGTTAGCAGTCCCGTAAAGACTGTCTTAAATATGCCTGGGATGCTTGTTGCACTAGACATGTTAAGGAGTTGGCTGAACATTTCTACGAAATGCACGGGGCAATTTGTTGATAAAAGGTCATGGACTTCAGTAGCCGTCCTTGCGACTAGAAGATCATACGTCTCTTTAGATGACGTTATAGGCACTGTTGTCTGTAAAAGCACAGATTTCATTTTGCTTAATGTATCAATTCGTATAGAATAGAGATTCAGACGAGGCCAGAGGGGAGTCACTATGTCTGGAGGCCCGCTCGGGAACAATGCTTGCATACAACATTTGACCATGGACGTAACTTGTACTAGATAACTTTTCCCTGGCGCGAGGCCACAACACCTGTGATCCGTTCTAAGAATGTAACTCCCGTTTGCGAGTTGCATAAAGAAGGGCTCTATCTGAGTTGCAGGTGTGACTAGCTGGTGGCATGAAAGGTTGTTTGAATTTCCATCACATGCTCCGTGTAAATTAATACCCTGACACAAAAGTATACCGCTTAGTGAGCGTTTACAGTTGTCACCACTAAGAAATACATTTTTGTCGCTGTCACTATAGCAAGAATGAGTGTATGGTAATTTCCATATAGATTTAACATATCCTTTACCCAATTGTTCATATTGGCCAGCAGGTATGTACTCAAGGCATTTATGAAATCGGAAAGTTGTTATCGGAATTGTGATAATTCCGTGTATTATCCATTCAATGACAGGACTCTCTGACATTGTCAATGATAATCTCTCGAGTTTTTCGATGCTCAGGATTGTATAGTCTGCTCCTTTCTGTGCCAAACTGATCTGTTTATCAGTAAGGTTTAAACTGGAAAATAATGACGTTGTGTTGATTAAACGCCAAGGCACATAGCCTGAACGAAGATTTTGCAGCGTCCAGCCTAATTCTATAATAGAGCGTAATTGAGACTGGCCATGTTGTAACATTAGCAAATCTCTGTCTATCACATCAAAGGCAGAGGATACAATATTGTCCAAAGAATATATTCTGGAAGACAGAGTCATTAACCCATTGTCTACCACAGAAAGTGATTTCTCCAAATTAATACGATCAATTTCTCGTATTTTTTCAGCAGTTTCAATTTGCTTTACTTTCCAAGCCTCGTTGTAAGCAGCATAGATGCTGGTCGCTATGAAACGCTTTTGACGCTGTTTGCGTGGTCCAAGAATGAAATCGCGCAAATCAGCACCATCTTTTAGCAAAGACAAGTGTTGCTTAATTTCAGCCAGTGTGGACGAAGTTAGCCATTCTAGGCAGAGTTTCCCTACACTGTATGTTGTTATAATCCCTGGATGTTGTCTCTGGGAATATCTTGAGTCTAATCTGGTCATTTTTAAACCCTGTGTTTTATTCAGGAATCTATCTTGACAGCTATTTGTGTCTGTAGGCCAGATTAACCACTTTTTCCAATCAGGATGTGTTCTGTTGAAATTTAAAATTTGTGACACGTCTAACTCAATATCTGCGGTTGCATTTTCAGGTATTGGCTTCGGTATAGACGGTGTTTTAAGGTCTTTGTTCTTAGCTAGGCCAAGACAAGATGTTTGGTGTATTGTGTCATTTAAAAACAACATTTGTTCAGGTATCATGCAGGTTCTAAATAGTGCTTCTATGCCTTGCACCTGCCAATCTTTTGTACCCCAAATTGTTTTCGTTTCAATATTATTTTTCCAATAATCAAAACTAAATGTCATCATTTTGTCATAAAATGCTTCTGAATATATCAATTTAGAATTTGTCAGCATTGTTTTCATACCTGTTTTATCTAACAGTTTATAATAAAACGTTTCTGCATCACTGGTGTTAAACCCTGAGAAGTATTTGAATTTCTCAAAAAATGCTTTAGAACTGCTTTTAGGTGGTGTAGAACAATGTTCCCATTGATTATACATAAAAACATTTCTAGGCTGTGCAGATTTATGCAAGTAATGATCCCCATAGTGGGTGTAACAGAATAACTGCTCATAACTAGATGAACCTTGTAAATAATCATGATCTGTGAATCTAGCTGACATTACTAAATCAGACATCATGTCATTAATACTGTTAAAGTCCCAATCATCAGAGAATGTACTTGGTGTCACAAAGTCACTTAAGGAAACCTTTAGTTGATGAGGATACTTCAGGATTTCGACCGGACCATAGATCTCATAGTCTGTTTTCTCCCATACTACCCCACCAGGTATTGGAATTGCTGTGACATTTACTGTTGACAGTTCTCTTTTCTTCACGTGGGATGATCTGTGTGGTTTCAGGACTAGGTTGATGTTCTGACTTGCTGTGTCCATTGTAATATATTTTCCTTCAATGAATTTTCCCAAACACAGTACCATGATGAGCCAAAGCAGGAGGAAAAATATACCTAGACCGAACCAGAACTCTAGCCAAGGGGAAATTAGGTAGATTTCCTTCAGTTGATGAAAGAGTTCCGTTGCTTTTTCTTTAAAAGACTTTTTTGTTTCTGGCATCACTTCGGGGTCGTTTTGATCTTCAGAGAAGTTGTCGAAGTTGATGAAATAACCAGAGGCAGTTCTGTCAATTGATGGGATTGTTCTTTCAATCTGTCTCTCGGTAGCACTTTCTGATGCCACATCATTGTAGACTGGTGTTGTTTCTTGACGAACTGTTTCAATCTGTGTTTCAAGAGGCACGAGTTCCATGGCATTATTGCATAGTCCTTCATTGTGCACTGCAGGCTGATCGAATGTGATGAGTCTTTCAGTTTGAACCTCTTGGATTGTTGCAAGTTTGGGTATTCTGTTGTTTCTTGGGAGTCCACTGGGCCTACTGTTGATTATAGGCCACATGCTTGTGGTTTTACCAGATCGATAGACACGACTCTGTTCTCCTTTTTACCAGCAAGGGGCGGTAGCACAACTGATCTTGTTCCGGTGACTGCTAAGACAGGTACTGCTTTTCTGTAAGAAGGCCCAAATTCCTTCTTCACCGCGATCTTTTCTCTGACTAGATCCCCAATCTTTGGAATCCAGACAGGCCTTGCTGGGGCTGTTGCGGGTGGTGCCTCGTCAGTGGTACTTGGCTGTTGCTTTAACTTTATGTTGCTTAATGATTTTCTTGTTTCATTCAGTTCCTGTAAAACAGCCAAACGGTCTTTTACATCAAACTGCGTTGTTTCTTATTGAACCACTGACATCTGACTATCGAGGTCCTGAACGCTCATTCTAATTCCGAACAATAGTTCGTATGGGCTGAAACCTTTTAGAGAATTTCTTGGCATGTTGTTAAGACTAGTCTGGACACTTATTAAATGTTTGACCCACCCAGCGCCTGAACCTAATACCTTCGCTGTTATAGATTGCTTTATGTCACGGTTTTTTCTTTCTACCACACTATTCCCTTCGGGGTGCGACGGACAAGAATACCGCAACCCAATTCCCATGCTAGCCATGGCCTCCTTATAGGCTCGAGAGCTGAAAGCAGGACCCTGGTCAGAATGGAACGTGGTAATTGCGTATGTGCCGATAAAGACTCGCAAATCTTTTATAACCGTTCTAGCGTCAGCCGAGCGCTGGGGCCACATTTTTTAAGTGCTTTTCGTCTTAACTATTAATAGGACGCAGGATGGGGTGTAGGCAGCGTTACGCTCTTTCTGATTGGTAGCCGGTAGAAAGGTTCGCTACTGCGATCCCTATTACAGTTTTCACAGTTGTTTGCATATATTTGGTGTTCTACACTCATTCCCGGCCACCAGAATACTGATTGTAATTCAGTCAGTGATTCCTTGATCTCTCTGTGCCTTAGACCCAAACCCATGTGTGCGTCTGCTATTAAAAATATTCTCCTGTTCATGTTTGGAATTACTCTGTCCCCCACTCCAGGGATTCAAGCAAAAGGAACGGAGTTTGCATCGATTATGTATGCATAATTGAGTGGATAGTTTACGGGTAGTGCTGCACAGTCGTCTTTTACGGTCGTTTTTACTGCCAGCATGGTTTCCCCGTCTATGTACTTATCTGTACGCTTTTTTGTGGCTACGGAAGCCGGGTTAGTTGCTTCCGCTGTGGCTGTATTAGCCAATGAATTCCCTGCAACGTGAACGCCATCACGTTGAAGACTCTGTGCGTGAATCACGTGAGTCTTTTGTAGTTCTTTGTGTAAAAGAGCTACCTCGTTCCAGAGCAATTTATGCTTTATTGTGGCACCTGTGTCATCTTTGTAGTCGTTTTCGATCCAACTCTGCAGTTTGTTATTGTAAGAATTGACGCAAAAATGAGAATCGCACACTATAAGTGTGGGGAATTCGCGTTCTGCATTTTCGAGCGCCATCTTTAAAGATCTGATTTCAGTTCTTTGAACCGAACAGTTTCTTACAGATTCAGTTTTTGTTACTTTCGGTCTGAATTTACCGCACAGCCAACGACCTTTAATGATCGCACATGCTGCATCGTAGGATTTTCTCTCTACGTTGAAATGCTGTACAAAGCTATCTGTATAGATTATACAGGCGTATTGTGGGAGAGGCAGGATTTCGATTGGCAGAGGATATTCTTCATATTCTAAATCATTCAGTTCTTCAAATTGCGGGGCGAAATAGTATTTCACGTCTTCCGCTCCTAGAGAATCTATACACTGTATCCATTTCGGATCCAGTGACACTGTAGGCAGGTTTACCGGGCTGAATAGCGCTTCGAAGGCGGATTCCGCTGTAAGGATATTAATCCGTTTGCCGTGTGCTAGTTCTCGTTCATTTGCTAATGCGATTTGCACTGCGTTCACAGTTCTTTCTGTGTGACTGAATGCTTTTTCTGCTTGTGTGTACAAGTGAGATTTAATTGAAATTGGTACCTTTTCTCCCTCATTAGAGGTTAGGTACGTGAATCCGCATCTTCCTGGGATGACTCGGATTACAAGATCGATCGTGTTGTCACGTGTATCTAATTTTGTTTTTGCTAACATGTCTGTTTGCAGTGATCTCAAAATTTCTGTGTGTTTTTGAGTCCAATTGATTTGTTTTAAATCAGGTTTAATTAGTTCGTAGAGAGGTTTAACCCTCTCTGCGTAATTAAGGATGTAAGTTCTTCTGAAATTCAGAAAACCTAGTATGGATTGTAAATTCTTCAGCGTTTTTGGAGCTTGGAGTACAGCGCACTTCTCTAAGAAGTTGTCCGCTAGGCTTTTCCCTTCACTTGATAATTCGTACCCTAAAAATAGTACTGTCAGATGGGCAATTCGGGACTTTTTAAAGTTGAATTTGTAACCCTCTGCTGCGAACCCAAGTATAATGGTGTTCACTCTTTTCAAGTGAGTATCCAAGTCGTCGTCTGTGAGATAAATATCATCTACGTAAGATAATGCTTCATCATCATAGATTTGTAGTAACTCTGTTACCCTAGCTGAGAATAGTCCTGGACTGTTCTTGAACCCCTGTGGGAGTCGACAGAATTTTTTCTGTGACCCAAATGCAGAGAAAGCGGTCAAATATCTGCTTTCTGGTGCAATGTTTTGACAAAAGAAGCCATTAGAAATGTCTAATGTCGTTTTATATTTTTTCCTAACTATGTTATTCATTAGGGCTGCACTATGCGAGTTTTGTACTGCAAAAGTTTTGCAACATATATTAAGGTGTCTGTAGTCCAAAACTAGACGATATGAATTGTCTGGCTTGGAGACAGGAAACAAAGGATTGTTCATTTGAGAGGTGCATGTTTCAATCACCCCCTGGTACTCAAGTTGATCTAAGATCTCCCTGACCTGTTTTTTAGCTTCTTGCTTTATGGGATACTGCCGTTGGGCAGTTGGTTCACTTTTTAATTGGATTTTGTGAGGCGTTGAATCCTCATCCCATCCTACATGATTTTTATATAATGCAGGTGCCTGGGCTACTGCCCACTTCCTTGCATATGTATACTTTTTGTGAATCGGAATGTGATTCGAGAAGGCAGGCATAATCACTTCTTCGCCACGAGGGCACTCCCTGACAAACTCCGGGGGCCAATCTTTTTCAGCTAACAGAATATCATAGCCTTTTGAGAGTTTATCCCAAAATAGACCCTTAATTTTCCTAGTCTTATCACCCTCTATACGCAATGTTATTTCGTATATTTTATGGGGCTCGCTAAGTCTGGCGTCGGCAGTTTCAACCTGAATGTATTCATTCGTGTCCACTGTCTCCAGATGACTCATCAAGATCTTGCGCGCTATACTGATTTCTGCTGCACTGTCCAACATTGTCAATGCCCACTCCCCGTTTTTCAACTGTGTCCTCAGTTTTCTCGGCATGGTTGATTACTCTAATACTGGCTACCTTCTTTTTCTGAAATTGAGATTTCTTATTTTGAGCAGGTTCCTTGTCTTTGGACTTGGTGTGCTCTCCTGGGTCTGACCGTCCTCTTCTTTCCGAATTCTGTGGAAGAGATCGAGAGGGACGTGTATCAATACTTTGATATCTATCAGGTTTTTTTAGATTATCCCTATTTCTAAGGTTATATCTTTTCTCAGAGGGCTCCCGCTGGGGAGACTGGCGTTCTCGAGTCGGAGTTCTTTCCCTCCGTCGAGGAGACCTTCCTCTGGACTGGAAAACTTTTTCCTTGGGAGTGGATTGTTTATTTCCATCCCAGCTCTTTTTAGGAGTTTTTAAATTATTTTTAATAAATAATTTTTCAGGATTTTCGAGCAGTTGGGGCTTAACTGGTTTCCCACCCAAGCTGTCTCTACCTAATTCTTCATAGCACTTTTCTATGATTTTTGCAAGTTCAACAGGATCTTTCATATCGGTTTCCCTCAACTTCTGGCGAATCGCCACAGATGCTGCTTCTCCCTTTATGTTGGCTAATAATATAGCCGTGACCTGCTTGAAATCTTTCAGTAATTTCATACCTAGATTTAAAGCGGGCTCTGGACCGAATTCATTTTGAATCTGTTTTAGCACTTCTGGTATTACCGCCATAGACGGAACACCGTGTGTTTTTGTGTAAATGGAAGCAAAGACTGTACCCCAAGTGTCGCAGTCCTCCACGTGTGGTGCGATTCCCATAGGAAGGCAGATGGTCAAGATTCTGTGTTTCTCAATAGGGGTAGTATCAGGAAATACTGCCTCTATTTGAGTGATTTTCTGGGCTAACCAGAAAGGAATTTGTTCCCGTTTTACGGGTGTTTTACCAAGACATGACTGTATGTTCTGTGGTGTAATTTTATTTGTGTTCCCCTGATGAGGGGTCAGCTGTGGTGTATTAACAGCTGGCTGGACTGTTGCAGTCCGCATTACATATTGGACTAATTGCCTATGTATTTTAATTAGTGTTTTGAGCTGTGCTAACAGCTCTTCCTTAGACATTTTTGCAATGTCAGGATGTGGTGTGTAGCTGGCTAGAACCGGCCACGTGGCTCCTGGTCTACCTAGTGGACCGAGCCTAGTAATGTGATCATTGTGTTTTAGGGCGCCATTAAACCAGAGCAGGTGCTCTTGAAATTTAAGTGGAATTTCAATCTCCTCGAAAGGAGCGTACTCTTCCGGAGGTTTCTCTATTTTGTAATAGTGAAACTCTTGTGTTATAGCGTTTACCGCTGGAAAGTTTATCCATGAATAGAATACCTCTGTCTGCCGATACTCGTGAGCCTCTATCACGAAAATTACTGTACCACCTTGAGGTGTCAGTCCGTTTTCTATAAGTTTTAAAGTTATAGATCTTCTTAACTGGACCGGGATGATAATAGCACCCGGGTCTGTGTATTCGGGACCTTGCTGAGTCGCATCTGCTGCGGCCCCAGTGGTGCCGTTGTTTTCTACTGACATTGTATAAATGCAGTTTTTGCAGAGTAGGTCTCCAAGGAGACAAAGATTAGGTGCACAATATTTTGGAACACTGTATCCTTCAACGTTGAATAAACCAGAGCTTTACATAGGAATCTCTTCCTACTAAGGTCGGGCGGATTTTAACCTTTCACCCACTCCAGACGTCTATTGGAGTATTTACGGGAGAAAGGGGTGTGAAATATGCACGACTGAGTTACTCTACAAGTCTTGCGTTAGTTTATCGCCTTACCAAACGTTAGGGCGCCATGTAGTGTAGTTCCTAGTTTCCCACTAGGCCCTGCGCATTGGAATAACATAAACAGTAGTATCGACGTGGAACTGCTTATATTCCAGGCCTCCACTGACTATGCTAAACTTAATTGGGTTGTGTTACCAACTAGCTCAGAGGTCACTGGAAACTTTCTTCTCTGCATAGGAAGTGATCAGCTTCCTTGGCACAGACAAGAAGGGATTCAGTTTTCCAACAACCGTGCAACATGACAACTTTGCTCCTCAGATCAAGAGTCGATCTCTAGGGTCGTGTGAAACAATAGACACAGATTTCACTCAGTCAGTCTAGTGCAGTTTACTTTCACAGTATGTAGAGAATAGAGAGACGGGCGTGTATCAATAAAGGGTTAACATTTATTGAACAGTCTTTCTTCTCGTACAAGAGAAATGTATTGCCACAATTGCAATAACTGTTATTATAAAAAGTACGTACAGTAAGATAAGTATTGCGAAATAGAACTGTAAAAGCATTGATATGGTTTCTTAGCCATACAATGGTTTAAAAGTAATAAAACATATATACAGTCATATATACATTAGGCTAACATACTCAACTGGTGCTTCTAACTAAGCCTACCCCAGTGTGCCTGACCTAAGCCTAACACGTGAAAAGGGGAGTAAGTAAGTAGCTTTAAGTTAAGTTGGTTTTGCCAAGGTTTGTTTCAAGAATTCTCGTCTAAGGGTTTAGTCAACACCATACCTCTGAATAGAATGATGGAGGATTGGTATCTCCTTCAGGGGTCTCTCTCGATATCCCAGTCACCCGCGAGGGTAAACCGGAAGCGCCGGGACTGGATTTATCTGCACGAGAAAGGCAGCAGCTTCTCTTCAGCGCGTCGAGGAAGGAGGGGTGACAGCGTCCGCGGGCAGCTGGAATCGGCTGGATGTCTTCGCAGAGGACGGCTGTTCAGCTCCTTAAGCGTACTGCACCATAGTTCGCGCTGTAGCGGCGATAATGGTAATCAGCAGCTTCACCACCACAGGATAGCAGGCTGCAGCGACAGAGTGCTAGTTTTTACCAACACAGGGTCATGCAGGCAGCCAGCATCAGCAACAGTAGCTTGCAGCTCACATTGCTTAAGGCAACGTTGGTAATATTTATACCTGACAGGTGCCGGGTTTGACGCAAGTTTGCTGGACATAAGACGTCAATTAAAGATGTCACTAGGAAGTGACAGTTATCAGTTGCTCATTAGAGTTCCATTACTAATCAAAACATAGCAAGCGGGGATTTCCAGGTTTGCTAAGTTTTTATCTTGTTGAAGAACTCGGAGTGTTATCTAGGAATATCAGATAGTGACTGCTGCTCTGTCATTGCACTAATTGGTCGCAAAGGAAGTAGCAGAGAGTCATGCTGGAATGTGGCTCTGTTCGTGTGAGGCCAGAGATGACTTTTCAGAAAATCGCACTTGAACGGTTATGCCAATATAGGGAATAAATGGATTTATAGCCGAATAGGGGCATAAGGTCACAGTATCGATCAGGAACCTAGATAAGCACGCAACACGTTCACTTCAGCTACAAAAAGACCTCGACCCACAACCCCCCACAACCTATTCCCCGAAGAAACTGGAATAAAATCACCACCAACCAACTCTTCACATCGCTTATCCAAAACCCTCCTGCCATATCATCGGACCCAAACCAAGCTGCCACCAATCTCACACAATGGATCACCCACAGCACTAACGAATTAGCACCCTTGAAAAACCACCAGATCAAACAAGGTAGCAAAAAGGCCCCCTGGTTCAACGATGACCTTAAGAAATCCAAGAAGTTATGTCGTACTCTCGAGAAAACCTGGAGAAAAAACCCAACCATTGACAACCTAACCACCTTCAAGGACGCCACCCGCAAACACCACCAATTGATCCGATCCACCAAGAAATCAGCATTCAAGGATAGACTCGACAACAACGCCCACAACAGCAAGGAACTATTCAACATCGTCAAGGAATTTACCAACGCCACCGCCGGCACCAATGGCATCGCTCTCTCCCAAGACCTCTGCGACTCTTTATCCTCTTTCTTCCACAGCAAAGTCGCCGACATTCATAACAGCTTTGAAAACCAGTCCGAAGAACAGTCCTCTCCACCCACCTCTGAACCAAAACAGCACCCTCACAACCTGTGCGCCTGGAACCCAATCACCACTGAAGACACCATCCTCCTGATGAACTCCATCTACTCAGGATTGCCAACCGACCCATGTCCCCACCACATTTTCAACAAAGCAGACTCCATCATTGCACCCCATCTCCGCGATATCATCAATTGTTCCTTCAACTCCGCTACTTTCCCAGAAAGCTGGAAACATGCCGAACTCAGCGCCCTTCTGAAGAAACCCACAGCAGACCCCTCTGAACTTAAGAACTACCGCCCGATCTCACTCCTCCCAATCCCTGCCAAAGTCATTGAGAAAGCCGTCAATAGTCAGCTCGCCGCCTTCCTTGAATCCAACAATTCCCTCGACCCCTCACAGTCCGGCTTCCGAGCCAAACACAGCACCGAAACCGCCCTCATCGCAGCTACAGACGACATCCGAACGCTACTGGACAACGGTGAAACAGTTGCCCTCATCCTACTTGACCTATCCGCCGCCTTCGACACAGTCTGTCATAGCACCCTCATACAACACCTCAGCAACGTCGGTATACAAGGAAAAGCTTTGGACTGGATCATCTCATTCCTCGCCGGGAGAACCCAAAGAGTCCGTCTCCCCCATTCAAATCAGAGGCCACCAAAGTCATCTGCGGCGTACCACAAGGATCATCACTCAGTCCCACCCTCTTTAACGTTTACATGAGTCCCCTCGCATCCATCGCACGACAACACAACCTCAACATCATCTCCTACGCAGATGACACCCAGCTGATCCTCTCCCTCACCAAAGACCCAAACACTGCCAAAACCAATCTACACGAAGGAATGACAGAAGTAGCCGAATGGATGAAGAACAGCCGTCTAAAACTAAACTCGGACAAAACGGAAGTCCTCATCTTAGGATCATCCCCCTCTGCCTGGGACGACTCATGGTGGCCACCAGCCCTGGGTCCAGCACCCATACCCACAGATCACGCACGTAACCTGGGCTTCATCCTAGACTCCTCCCTCTCGATGACCAGACAAGTCAACGCCGTCTCATCTTCATGCTTCAACGTCCTTCGCATGCTCAAAAAATCGAAACAAGAAAGACAGTCACCCACGCACTGGTCACTAGCCGACTGGACTATGGAAACCCCCTCTACGACGGAACCACAGCCAAACTACAGAAAAAACTCCAACGCATCCAAAACGCCTCAGCCAGACTCATACTGGACATCCCCCGTCAAATTCACATTTCCGGTCACCTGAAAGACCTCCACTGGCTCCCAGTCAACAAGAGAATAACGTTCCGTCTCCTCACCCACGCACACAAGGCCCTCTACGACCTAGGACCCGAATGCCTCAACACACAACTGTCCTTCTACACACCCACCCGCCAACTACGATCATCCAATCAAGCCCTCGCCGCAATTCCGCGCATCCATAGATCCACCATGGGAGGAAGATCCTTCTCCTACCTAGCGGCCAAAACCTGGAATTCTCTCCCCTCTCACCTCCGCCTTACACCTCTCCTTCAGAAAACAGCTAAAAACCTGGCTATTCGATAAATAATGCACACTCCCTCCCTTAAGCGCCTTGAGACCCTCTGGGTGAGTAGTGCGCTATACAAATTCCTGAACTTGAACTAGTGAGTGTCAGACTGGCTAGGCCAACCCCAAGAAGGGCATGTGTTTCTCATCAGCACAGAACCATCCACTGCATAGGTGGCATTACCACCCCCCTTGTCACAGTCTCCATATGGGGGCCTCTGTTCCATTGCCTGGCGTTTTTGTTTTTCTAGGGACCCACCCTGTGTCATCAGTATACCGTGTTACTGGGTTAGTTTTCACTACCTAGTGGATTCTAGTAGTTGTAGTCTTCGCTTCCGTTGAACCAATAGCTGGGACATGCCTGATGGGAAAGACATGTAACAGAAAATCCAACAGTAAGAAATACAGAGGGCGTTCTATCATAATATCGAAGTTTAAATATCTACTTGCATTTATCTCAGCTCTAAAGTAGCACTAATGAAGAAAGGAATATTCCAGATATAAGAACCATATTTCTCTTATCGGGTAACACCAAAGCAGGAAGAAAGACTTCAAACAGACGATACATTCCCTTTCAGAAGAATGTGCCAATGTGGAATAGCTATATATTTTCTAGTCTCTTCAGACTGTGATGGAAAAAAATCTTCATTTTCTCATGTCCTCTCAATAGAGGTCACTGATAAAATTAGAAACACTTCACTGCATCTCAAACGATACCACCAATGAAGGATTTTTTTTTTTTAAACTTGATTTTCTCCTGCCGTTTGGCACTAATAGAAGAATAAAGATATAATTTCCACTCATCAGATGGCATAGCACTAATACTAAAAAAAAAAAATTACTTGCACTTATCAGACAGCGTGAAGACAGGAAGAAATTATTCAGTGCCAATCATCAAATGGCATTAACCCAGAAGATATACTTCATTTCAACTGAGAGGGTACCAATGCAGTGAGAATGACTCAACTTCCAGTCATCAGATGGTGCTGTTGTAAGAAGGAAGACTTCACTTCTCAGGAAGCACTAATGCAAGAAGAAAAAAGTAACTTCCAATCATCGTTTGGCGCCATTGCAAGAAGGAAGCTTTCAATTCCATTCCTCAGATAAAAAAATGATGCAGGAAGAAAGACTTCATTGCTACTCATCAGATGGCTTCATTGCAAGAAGACTTCACTTCCACTCCTCAGATAAAAAACTAATGCAGGAAGAAAGACTTCATTGCTACTCAACAGATGGCTTCATTGCACGAAGAAAAACTTCACTTCCACTCCTCAGATAAAACGGATGCAGGAAGAAAGACTTCATTGCTACTCAACAGATGGCTTCATTGCAAGAAGAAAGACTTCACTTCCACTCCTCAGATAAAACTGATGCAGGAAGAAATACTTAATTGCTACTCTTCAGATGGTGCCAATGCAGGAAGGCAGTCTTGAGTTGCACACCCCATTCATGCATATGCATGGTCCCAGCACAAGAATTATGGCACACCTTCCCGGAGGAACAACCCATCACCAATGTCCTTAGACTATGCTGGAAATGGTTCAGGGGGGGGTCGACTGGTATCCTTTCTGTATAAAGCCCTAAGAGGCGATATACTGCAGGACTCACTGCATTTCCAGAAGAAATGGGATGAGGCACTGGAGGAGCCTCTTACTGAGGCGGAATGGTGGAAGATTCATGGGAGGGGGTTCGTAAAGATAGCACAAATGCGCGTTTTAAGCTACTACATTATAATGTTATACATCAAGTATATTTAACTCCGCGCACGTTGCATGCAATATATCCTACTAGGGAGGACAGCTGTCCTAGATGCCGCACACAGGGAGTGGAATTTATTCGGTAAACATCGTTTACCACAAAGTTTTTACAACGCGGTACCTTTAGCACGCATCCCTTACAACGCAAGTCGTTACCACGACTTGCACTGGAGGGCGCTAAAGGATTAAAAATAGTAAATTTACTATCCCAACACCTTCCCTAGGGTCCACAGGGACTGGTGTTAGAATAGTAAATTATACTATTCGAAATCCGCACCCCCAACGCAAGTCGTGGTAACGACTTGCGTTGTAAGGGATGCGTGGTAAAGGGATGCGTTGTGACGGTACGCGCTGTACCGTCATACATCCATTTATTCACACGATCTGGACTTGCCCTACGTTACAGCTGTATTGGGAAGAAGTACTGGGAAGACTGGAAAGGGCCACAGGTTGGAATATCGCCTGGGATATTAAGATGGTGGTACTGGGGTTACTGCCAACACCGAAGAATAAAAAATGAAGCAGACTATTTGTAAATTTGGGTTTCGTGCTGGCCAACAGACAGGTGTTCCTTGCCTGGATGCAACCCAGATCCCCGAAGCACTCCGATTGGGTACGTGACATAAACGAATGGGCGATGGCGGAGCTAGTTTGGATGAACTTCACAAGGAAAGATGAAAAGGCGGAAGACGATAGACTGGCCTGGACAGTTATGATATCTGGTTTGCAGGAGGATCAGAATCCTTCCATACCGTGCTCTTAAGCTGGCGGTGATGAGCAGGGAGACGTTGTTACTGAGGACCCAGATGGACACACCCCAACGCCGGACTGATTACTAGACACCTTACATTAGACCAAGGTAGTAACACGCATGACTGAAAGATATGGAACGGAAGAAGGATAAAAGAGGGAGGTGGGGAGACGGTTGTTGGATATTGTTTAAGTTTCTGTTAATGTTTTCGACAATAAGGTGTAAGAATGTAGACACAACTGATGGAAATGCACAGCCTCATTGGATATCACTGGACTTTTACGTGGGATACAATGGGTGAGTATGTATAACTGTTAATTCTAAACTACAAATACAAAACGAGCATATTGTGCAAACTGTGTTGTGTTTCTGACTGAAAATGCTAATAAAAAATGCATGGCCCCAGTGGTACCTCTGGGCACGATACATAAGGGCGTGGGCTGATACCAATGTCTATCATGCTCTCATTATCCATCAGCTAAAGTGGAAAACGTTGTTATAGAAAAGTCGGAGGAGCTGCATGCATCACCTACAGCACATTCAACCCCCTCAGTTGCCTATCCTTTAATTCTGCCACATTGCCAAGCACAAGTCTTGACGAAGCACGCTCTTAGGACCCGGGCCCCCCGGCCTCGCCCCCCAGTCACGTGGTCAATGGTGGCCGGTTCGCCCAATAGGCGCCCGGCAGCAAATCACATCTGGGTCACCGATGACGTATTTCCGGAGTGGCAGGGGGCAGAGACCTTTGGCCTATTTAGGGTCAAGTCCCCGTGGCCTCTGTCTCTTTTCCCTCTGCCACTCCAGCTGGACGATCTCGCCGTGCGCTTTCAATCCCCCCCTCCTAGACTCCAGTTTTAAATCCCACCCACCCGTCCCTTTGCTTAGTAGTTAGAGGGGGCGAGTTGCGGTAAAGAGACCTGCGATCAGTGACATTGACTAACACAATGGACGGGAGTCCGCCTTGCGTACTCCCTAGGCCAGCACTGAGGGGGGAGACGGTAAGCTCTCCGCTGGGAAGAAGTGACCACCGGCTAGGGAGGCTAGGGCGACAGATTACGAGCCTCCTGGGTCCCTGGGCAGCCTGGTGGTCTGGCGGGTGGGCCCTGGAAATGGCAGACAAGGATCAGAGGTTGGGGCCCACCTCTCTTGGGCGCAGGTGTGCTGCACCTTGTGTGGGAGGCTCAGTTTGCGAGATGCGAGCCAATGGGCCCCCTTGGTGCTGGGGGCGATGATGATATTTTGCATTCATGAAGGTCAATATTAAAAGTGTGTTGTGAATATTAACTATCCATGTTATTTGCTTTTTGTCATGTTTATGAAATGTTGTGAGTGATTCAATTGTGGGGTTGTTTGTCAGCTTAGGGGGAGGCGGGGCTATACCGGGGAATCCGGGTCCTATTATATCAGAAGTGGACCGACGCCGTTTGATGTAGCCCACCACAAATCACAATAACTTATCACGTGCAGGAAAATACTTCAACTTTGAAAACAGGCCTTTGTGCTGAGAAATGTGGTTTCGATAAAAGTTCTCCAACAGGCGTGAGAGAAAAGGCCTTTTGCGCCTTTGCTGCCAAACGCCTGAGAGCAAAACCGAGTCACGCAACAGTTTTATAGTTTTTCCACTCTTTTCGCGCTTATTTTACTTTTATTCAGGATAATGAGAACAAATGAGGGACAGGTCCGCTGTGCCGGTAAAAGCAAGTTTATAAAAAACAAGACTTGGCGCAATGACAAACACGCGCAGGTCTGGCCTTGGACCCGTGGTGCGATAGAAGAGGTGGAAGGAGAGTCCTTCATGGGGAAATCACAGAGTTTGCACATAGAATAACCCTTGCTTCTGAAAGGCTGGCAGGGTTGGGGCAGTGTCGGCAACATGTCACGCTCACAGGTGAACGCACAAGTTCATCAAAAGTAGTCCCTGGCATGGAGAGCAATAAAGACATTCAATATATTTCTGGAATCTTCCAGTTTTTGAGGATTGCCTGAGCCTTGGCCTGGACAAAAGATTGCGGTTTCCAGAGTCAAAAAAATATTTTTTTGAGTACAGACTACATTTCGGGGGCAAGGGTTCCTCGCTTAGGACAGGCTGATTTGCTCTGCGTTTGACACCATCTTGTTGTGTTAAGGTACAAAATTCATTTCTTAGCTCGCCCTAAAAGCTTCCTCTAGGTCAATGTTTAGCATTCACTTTTCCCCCAAGAATCTGGCAAAAATATGAGCGAATCAATCGAGCTCACTAGTTCTCCCCGGATTACTCCAAACCCATCCTAAACATTGTTGGTCACAATAGAGCGCACGCCTTTCCAAGTGCACTCCCATCCACCAGACAGTAATGGATTCAGTCATTATCACATCCACACAAGGGGGTTCTCAGGATCCAAGTGAAAACCAGCCTTAAGTGAAAAAGGCTGAGCTATGGCTAACCTCTCCATCACCAATGCAATCAATAAGACTGCACATACACTTCAACCTACTCAACTTCAGCCTGGATTCGGCAACACATGAAAGCCAGTCACACTGACGGATTGGCCAGTGCTTTAGGAAATGTACGAGAGGACATCTTGGAGGTCCAAATTTTGTTTGAGCTGTCAGTGTTATGCACATAGTAGACGACTAGACTCTAATTGACCACCTGTATTCCTTCCTAAACCCCACGGCTCCTCCCTTTTATATTGGTTGGTTATGTCTATATAACAATACTCAACAAGAGAGGTTCAGCCAGCAGGTGCAACCGACCTCGTGTCTCTTTGGCAGTCCTCAAAGGTATGCTCCAACCACTGTCCCCTAAAAAGTTTACATCCTATGTCTCCTTGGAGAGTGCAACACCACCGCATCTCCCCATACCACTGCAATGACTATCGAATAATAAGTAAATACTTGACAGCCTAATGAATCAAGACTTCTCAAACCGAAAGAAATCCAAAATCAGTTACACTTGCAATCAGCACAAGTTTGAACGTCGAAAATCTGTATTTGTGGCCGTTACCGACCGGTATTCAAGGATTGGCATGTAGGGGCACAATTTTACAGAATCAGTAAATTTACCGATTCTGTAAAATACCGAATCGGTATTTTTACCTATTCGGTAAATCTCAGATGTAGGTGGGACTCTTCTGAGTCCCAAAGGCCCTACAAAATCGGTATTTTACCACACAATCCTATTGTGTGGTAAAATACCGAATTCAGGTGTGCATGCACATGTGTGCATGCACACCTAGCCATATGACAGACAGACATGCCCTTAGGGCATGTCTGTGTGCCACATGGCCCACATGCCTATTTGTGGGGTGCCAGAGTGTGTCAAAGTGACACCCCCTGCACCCTTGCAAAATTCGGTATTTACCGATTCTGTAAATACAGGTCAACCACCTACATATCCACCCTTTAGATTTACCGATTTTTAATTACCGAATCGGTAAAATTCGGTAATTAAAAATCGGTAAATCTAATTTACCTACATCTGGCCCATAATATTTTAAACAAAAGTTGCCTTTCCGGAGAAGCGAATATCATAGAACCCAAAACTTAGGCGCCTGTTTGTCAAAGGCCAAACACCTGCGGCTTTGTGATCGGATATTATAAACATTTAATAAGGGCACAGACATTCAATAAGCATTGGTAATTTCTATAGGTTGCGCTTTAAAGGCATGTTGTATGGTAATGTGAAGGATTACAAGTAAATAGCATTGACATTTATATGTATTTATGTGAATGAAAAAAAACGTAGAATAATATTGGTGGAGGTTAAAAGGTCAGGCGACGGTTGCATTGTCAAGCCAGAGCTAAACATCCAAGTATGTTAAAGACGGCTCTACTGGCATCGGGGCTACTGCCAGAAAAAAAACCACAATCAAGTGTCTAGTTATCCAAGGCACTTTTACAGCATTACGATGTTGTGTGTGCACCTGAAAGGTCAAGCTCAGGCAGCTGGATAAATAAACAAAATGGTCACAGCCCAATCTTCTGCCCAATCAATACATGTACTCCCAGCTCCCAACATGTGGGCGGAGCCAAAGCCCCTCTCTAGTAATGCTCGTTTAATTGTCTGGAGACAGGTGCGTGGTCTAGCCAGACCATGAAAAATGGGCTTTTTGGCACCAAGCTCCAGGTTGCCATAGATACATATATTATTTTATGTTCAATTTATTGGCAGAGCACAGTGTTCACCAAAGTTTTTTTGGGCACTGTGATATCATAGTTTTGTTCGTGTAGCAAGAATGTATTGGGGGTTAAGGTGTGAGCAGCCATTTTGTTAAGCAGTGCAGAAGTGTATCATTTTTTGAGGAAGAGGTGTGGCGTGTTCTAGAATTGAGGAGTAGACACTTAAGATGTCCTTCCTTCAGTTGTATCCGTTCTGAAGTTCGATCAGGTATCAGGTGATCCGACAGAGGTTAGCGGATCCAGGGGCAGAGGTCCGCTGATTCCACATAAACCTAGCACCAGGAAACCTCGAGTTAGGACATAGACATCTCTCTGAACGATTACCATGGACTTGAAGAAGGCTCTCTTCCTGGCCCGTGCTCCGCCAGCGGCACAGATGAGAGGTCGTCATATTTCCATGCACCCATGAGCCATGTAGCCAGAGCACTGCCGGCAATGCAACAGCAAAGAAATCCATTGAAAGGAGCACCTCGATAGTGGCCCCACACAGTGTGCAGGCAAGACTCCAGAAATGCCATCACAACCACCGTTGGATGGTCCCAGTTGGAAAATGTAATTATTTACAGAAGGATAAATGATTTCAACGATGCAGTGGTAACTCGCAAACAAGTAGTGCATTCCAAGAGTGAAACAACAAAAGGAGAGGAGTGGAATGCTTCAATTCATTTCAGCTATTGGTAAGGACTCTGTGTCGCATTCCAGTTCATCGTGTATTGCTCACTGCTCCACTCCAGACTGGGACCACCCATAAGGCACTCATCCGTGGGGCTGCTCCAGTAGGCACACCGTCCATGCTCCACAGTAAGACAAGCAATCCCAGACGGGCTTCCGGCTTGTTGAGCCAATGGCACAGATGAGTTTAGGAAAGATAGAATGGGCTGTGGCCAGAGTGGTTACCCGTGGCTGGGACCAGGCCAGCCCCAGTCTTTAACTTGTGTGTGATATCTCCAGAGTGGGCAGCGCTTCTGGTCAAGCACTCATCCAGAGCTGCAATCCTGGGTAGTGGTCCGCACCCGATGCAGCTAGACACCGGCGGTGCAATGTCTGACAGCACAGGGTGCCTCCTGCCTCCAGGGCCTGGGCAGGCATCTCCCCCAATAAACAGCAGCATCCAGTTGGATGTTCAGAAAAGTAATAATCCCCATGGAAATTCCTCGAACGTAAATTCACCGTATATATACATTCATGAGAATAACCTCAAAACCTTACTGATTGCACAATTTGATGCTCATTGTCTTGCGCCTCATCCAATATGTCTTGGAGTTCGCAGTGTAACATTTCTGCTGTTGGCAGCACATAGAAGTGGCTGTCTGCTTTGCGACACACCAAAAACAATTGACATTTCTATTCACAAAATCCGTGTTTTAACCGTCTGGTCGCTGCAGGCTTCTTGGCGCATTCATGGCAGGCCTGGGCTCGTCGAGTCTTCAGCTAGTAATATCCTGGGTTCCGACAGACAGATTTACTGATCATTCTGAACATTTAGATGTTACTGTCTGGGGGCTCGAGCACCCTGACAATTCAGAGTTATATTGTCTTGTGCTTGTTTGAAATGCATGTTGTTCCAATGGAAATGGCTGCAGGTGGCCCCATTTACAGAGCCAGTTGTGGAGGCAGGTCATACGCGTGCAAAAGGCTCAATGTATAAGTGCAGAGGATTCACTAAAGGGGGCCAAGCGCTCGCCATTGATTGTACTTATGCGCAGAAATAACCCCCCCCCCCGCTCCAGGGGTGGCGGGTGGGAGGTCCAAGTCAGATATGCCATTCAATGTTTGGGCTCATCCACACAATGTCTAGTGGGCTGGTATTCACAAACTCTCCTCCCCCCCCCCCCCCCCCCCCATTACAACCCTGGACAAGAGCAGAGATCTACTCCTGTTAAGGGCAGGAGTAAATCCCTTTCTGAGGTGGAAAAAGGAACAGGACCCCTCCCAACCGGTGGGTGTGCGGAGGAGGCGGTCTGTCCATGTGGAAACATGTGAGGGGTCATCCATGTGCTGCGCATGCAGGAATGACCGATCAATGATGCGACTGTACATCCGCCGAGGCTCTGCAATAACCTGCCCCTGTCCACTCCTCCGGGCAGAATATGAGCTCCCGAAATACAGCAGTCTTCAGCCAAGCAAGGTCGACACATCCCGCTTGCACATTTACTGTTTGTTTTTATATATATAACTGGGCATATGCCCTTTTCCAAGTAAGAGTGGTCCGAGCGATGATGGAAATGTGAGCAGCTAACAAATCCAGTTTATACTCCGAGTGGAGTGTGAGAGTATCCTTGAAGTCACAGGTGTGTCTGAGCGGACCCCGCGCTTTTGGCGCAGTCCGCGGTGAACAAGTGCACTCACTCACGTGGCAATGCCTGATAGTGGTTCAACGTACGGAATACGCAGCGTGGGGCCGACACGGTGTCATGAAGACATGAGAAAACGCGCGCTCTTGGCAGGATGGCGTCTCACTTGACCGACTCTTTGTATTATCCAGTGTGCGTTTACTCCGGAGAGGGCGCATTGGTTCGAAGAGCATTTCCAAGAGTGTGAACGGAGGACTCAGGCTTTTCAGGGCTTTAATTGGGAAGAAAAACTGGGGGTCTCTCAAAGGGGCGTGGCCAATTTAATTAAAGGCGTGGCTTAAAAACACCTAAGCTAAAAATCTGTGCTTAGCGTAGTGTGCCGCCAAACTTGTATTTTGACATCATGCCAGGTACACCCTGCTGGGAGACCTCAACTTCCACCTCGACAATCAACTGGACCCCAACACCACATCCCTCCTGGACAACCTCCACAACATTGGACTCCGCCAGATCGTGACCGAGCCCACGCACTCAGCAGGACACACCCTCGACCCCCTCTTCACTACAGGAAACTCCATCACCTTCAGCCACACCACCAAACTCCCATGGACCGACCATCGTTGCATCCACTTCACCTTCAGAACACCCACCATCCACAGACACCAGCACCTGCTTCCACAAAGAAACTGGACCAAAATCACCGATGACCAGCTCACCTCCTCACTCAACAACTCCACCCCAACCATCGCAGAAAACGACGACCCCAACACCGCAGCCCGAACCCTGCATAGATGGATCTCGGACAGCACCAACACCATAGCCCCCCTCAAGAAAAACAATACCCGTGCCAAGAAAGCCAGATGGTTTACCACCGAACTTCGAGAGTCCAGGCGCACATGCCGCCGCCTTGAAAAGGCCTGGAGAAACACCAAATCCACAGAAGCCCACAACAACTTCAGAGCCGCCACCAACGCCCACCATCAACTCATCAGAGAAACGAGGAAAAAAGCGATTGAAGACAGAATCTCCACCCACGCACACAACAGCAAGGAACTCTTCAGCATCATCAAGGAGTTCGCCCAACCCACCAGCGAGTCTACCGACATCCCTCCCTCACAAGACCTCTGCGACAAACTCAGCATCTTTTTCCACCACAAAATCAAGAGCATCTACGACAACTTCGACGAAGACAACCAACACACTGAACCCTCACCAACCACCCCCGACACCCGGAAACCAGCGATTGATGACTGGACAGCCCTCACCACCGAAGACACACTGAAGACAATGAAGTCAATCCACTCAGGGGCCCCCACGAACCCCTGCCCCCACCACATCTTCAACAGAGCCGCCAACACCATCGCACCCATGCTCCGCCAAACCATCAACCGCTCCCTGGCGACCGCCTCCTTCACCGACGACTGGAAACACGCCGAGGTCAACCCCCTCCTAAAGAAACCCTCAGCGGACCCCACCGACCTCAAAAACTACAGACCCATCTCCCTGCTCCCGTTCCCAGCGAAAGTCATCGAGAAAGCCATCAACAGCCAACTCGCCACATTCATTGAAGAACAACACCCTCGACTCCTCCCAATCCGGCTTCAGAAAAAACCACAGTACGGAAACCGCCCTCCTCGCCGCAACAGAGGACATCCGCACCTTACTGGACAAAGGAGAAACAGTAGCCCTCATCCTCCTCGACCTATCAGCGGCGTTCGACACAGTCTCCCACCGCATCCTAATACGCAGACTCTACGATGCAGGAATCCAGGACAAGGCCCTCGACTGGATCTGCTCCTTCCTCTCCGGCAGGACGCAGCAGGTCAGACTCCCCCCTTTCCTCTCGGACCCCACACCGATCACCTGCGGAGTCCCCCAGGGCTCCTCCCTCAGCCCGACGCTCTTCAACGTCTACATGGCTCCACTTGCCCCCATCGTCAGAACCTACGGACTCAACATCGTGTCATATGCAGACGACACCCAGCTCATCCTCTCCCTATCCAACGAGCCCAATACCGCCAGATGCAACTTTCGAGAAGGCATGGAAGTAGTCGCCAAATGGATGAAAAACAGCTGCCTTCAACTAAACACCAACAAAACAGAAGTACTCATCATGGGCCCAAACCCCGACGCCTGGAGCGACACCTGGTGGCCCACCGCCCTCGGAAACCCGCCAACCCCCACAGACCACGCACGCAACCTGGGAATCATCCTGGACTCCGAGCTCAAAATGGACCGCCAGATCAACTCTGTCTCATCTTCCTGCTTCCACACCCTCCGCCTCCTTCGTAAGACCTTCAAATGGATTCCCCCTTGAACACCGAAAGACAGTCACTCACGCCCTGGTCACCAGCAGACTCGACTACGGCAACGCACTCTACGCCGGAATAAACAAAAACCTCATCCGCAAGCTACAGAACATCCAGAACGCCGCCGCAAGACTGGTCCTCAACCTGCCAAAACACTGCCACATCTCCCAGCACCTGCGCACACTCCACTGGCTCCCCGTCAAGGCGAGAATCACCTTTAAGATGCTCACCCTCGCACACAAGGCCCTCCACGGCACCGGACCAGCATACCTGAACAGCCGACTCAAATTCCACGCACCCCAAAGGACCCTACGATCAGCCCAGCTTTCCTACGCCGTGGTCCCCTGCACCAGAAATACCAGATCGGGAGGCCACTCCTTCTCCTTCCTCGCGGCCAAAGCATGGAACGCCCTTCCGCTCCACCTCAGACAGACAACATCGCTCCCCATCTTCGCAAGAAACCTCAAAACCTGGCTCTTCGACAGACCCCCTCCTTGATGGAATGGAACCTGCACCCCCCCACCCCTAGCGCCTTGAGACCCTTACGGGTGAGTAGTCGCGCTTTAACAAACTCCTGATTGATTGATTGAGGTAAGGCTGGTAGGGGAAGAGAAATCCTTTATAGAGAGTCATTTTCTCTCTGGATTTCCCTTCTCTTTTTGAAACTCGGGAACCACAACATTGTCATGGTGTCACCAGGGCTTTAAGTGGAAGCTTTTTCAATATTCTAGGCAGGCCATAGTTGCTGCTTATTTATCTTATGCAACTAACAGCCATCGACAAAGCCAATAGTCCTGACTTGCTGTAGGTATGATATTACTTGTTGTATCATATCTGTATGAAAGGACAGAAACAGTCATGCCAAAACTTCTCCACTAGTGAGAAGTGAGCAGTGTGAGCAGCACACATGATGTGCCTACTATCACTGCAGTCTGGGGAAAACAGACTGCCTGTGCCAGGGCACAAAACCGAGACCAATAAAGACCCGTTTCGAGGCCCCCTTTAAAAAACTGCTGGTGCTCAGCACCGGTGAGACCTGGCCCACTTAAAGCCCTGAGGTTTTTAAGTACATGGGAATGGTGCCCACCACATTATATGACAGCCGCCTTCCCATCCACTCGTGGCAGTGCAGCTTGAGCTTGTGGAGTGAGGTCAGGAGACCAGGGTCGCATGTTGGGGAAGAAGTGTGTCACCTGTGGCGTCTCAGCTCCACCAAGATCTTTTTTTTTTTTTTTTTTAAAAAGCACCAGGTTTTGTCCGCAAAGGTAAACTGAGCCACTGTCTGTCCTAGGGGCTGATGCGAGGCATAACACAGGGCGTGAGGCGCTGTGAAGTGCTTGATTGTAATTCTATTTATCTGATAGAGACCTCTAGCCACAGATTCTTTCACTTTTGAATTCTCCCCAGGTGCCAGTCTGGATCTGGAAATTTTTCAGCAGTACCTCTGCGCGCTGGGGAACGGCATCGTATGGCTCTACGATAACGTGGACTCTGGTCACGGCGTCAGTGGAGCCATGTAAGTCCCCTCCCATTCAACTGAGCTCCTGCGGGCATCCCACAGAGTTCCTGCAGACTTTGAACTCCTACAGGCACACACTGAGCTCCTACTGGTAATCAGGCAAGCCACTCAGCCCGACAAGTATCCCGTTGTGCTCCTGCCACCTCTCAGCTCCTGCAGAAACCCACTGAGTTCCTAACTCACACAGGTACCTATTGAGATCCTGCAGGTAGTCGCCCAAGTTGCTGCAGGCCCTAGGAGTGGGCAACATTTTGTATTTTTCCCTCACTTGATACTCCCAATTTTCATCAGAATTACAGATTTTTCGCATATTGGACTTAAACAGTTATCCGTGTAGAAACTGAAGAGGATGTATCCCTTGCCTAAGAAGCCCTTGCAAATCCAACTGATCTGGCTTTAAAGGAATGTTGTATGGTAATGTGAAGCATTACAAGTAGATAGCACAGAAATACACAGGTATTTGTGTGGAAGCAAAGAACAGTAGAATAATATTGATGTAGGTTTAAAAAGGTTAGGTGACCATTGCACTGTCAAGCCAGACCTAAGCATCCATGTAGGTCAATGACTGCCCTCCTCCCATATGTGCTGCAGCCAGACAAAAACATCATGATTATGTAAGACACATTAACAGCACTGCAGTGTCATGCAGGCACCTCTGAAAGTTCAAGCTCAGGCAGCTGGATTAATGAACCAAATGATCACAGCTGTGAAAATGGCCAGCACCTTTTTTTTGTAGAAGCACACAACTTCTGCCCAATCAAAACATGTACTTCTGTTTCCCAACATGTGGGCGCAGCCAAAGCCACTCTCTGGCGTTGCTCACATAATTGTCTGGCAACAACTGCACTGTCAAATGAGTTCATAGAAAGGCATGCCAGATGCCAGCTCCTTGAATGGTCCATGCAGTTTCTAAAGTCACACTGTGAACCTTGCCAGTGAAGCAGCTCCAGCAGACTGAGTTTCACCGTTTTAGTAAATCATTTTCTGGTGGCACCAAATCTTTTGAGTGAAAAATAGCATCGGAAGAAGACCGGAAGATAGGCATCAGGAGGTAACCCATTAATTGGAGCTTACACGAAATTCCTTATCCATGATAAACAGGTCTCATGGGCATAGCTCCTGCTAGCAGCCCTTCTAAGCTCCTTCATATACACACAAGCACCTTTGGGCACCACAGTGACCTTCTTCAGGAAAAGCAGAAGCCCTGAAGGTATCACCGCAGCAGACATAGTGCAAGGGCTCAGCTGAACTCTTCTAGACATGGTGTGAGACCATACAACCCCACTGAGGTCCTGCAAGAACCAACAGAAGCACTGAAGTTATCACTGCAGCAGAGGCAGGGACTCACCTGAACCCCTATTAGCACCGCTATTTAACCATGCAACCCCACTAAGGTCCTGCGGGCTGGGTTAGGCAAGACAGCCAGCATATTCCCAGCTCCAGCCTTCTTCGGTCTCAGACCTAGTATCCGCCCTACACTCAGTCACAGCTCGCATGACTCGCGGGTGGCAGGGTCACGCGGGGAGGGCACCGAATTTAACAAGACACCCCAGAGGGCCGACCGAACAGTAAAGGCCCACAACTGTGGGCAAGCCACTCCTCCCGACCCGCGCGCCGCCAACCAGGTATACCCTCCCACCAACCCCTACCAGGCATCCCGTTCTGCTTTCTCGCAGCGCAAGACGCAGAAACATAAAATGGTATTTAAAAATACCAGGTTTCCTGCAGCTCCTTGTCCATATCTGCATTCTTCTTTAATTTCTGTGTCCTGCTTAGTAGGTCTTAGTCTCTCTCACTGTATACTCTTCTTTTACATCCCCATCTCTGCAACCTCTTTTATTGTGCTGCTGTTAACTCTCTTTGGCCCAGATGTAGGTAAAATAGATTTACCGATTTTTAATTACCGAATTCTACCGATTCGGTAATTAAAAATCGGTAAATCTAAGGGGTGGATATATAGGAACATCCAGATGTTCCTTTTACCGAATCGGTAAATATCTGTATTTACCGAATCGGTAAATACCGACCGGTAATGCCCCATTCATTCCTATGGGCTTTGAAGCCCATAGGAATGAATGGGGCATTACAGGTCGGTATTTACCGAATCGGTAAATACCGATTTTGACAAGGGTGCAGGGGGTGTCACTTTGACACCCTCTAGCACCCCCAAAAAAGATTCGGGGGCCATGTGGCAGGCATACCTGCCCTAAGGGCAGGTCTGCCTGTCATATGGCACAGGTGTGCATGCACACATGTGCATGCACACCGGAATCGGTATTTTACCATGAAGTTGGACTTCATGGTAAAATACCGATTCTGTAAGGCTTGTGGGACTCAGAAGAGTCCCACCTACATCTCATTGTTACCGAATCGGTAAAAATACCGATTCCGTATTTTACAGATTCGGTAAATTTACCGATCGTGAAATTTACCGAATCTGTAAAATATGTGGCTCTACATACCATTTTGTGAATCTCGGTCGGTAACGGCCGAAAATACCGATTTTCGGCCGTTACCGACCGACCTACATCCGGCCCTTTATTTCTTACCCCATCTCTTTCACTAAACTCTTCTCCCTTGACTCAGAGAATTAGCTACATTCTTCGTTCTCTTATTTTTTATCCTGTGGCCATGGCCACTGGAATTATGCGATTGAGTCTTTTACTCCATAATTATGCATGTGTCACATTTTCCACATAATCCATGGTCTGCTGCATGATCTGAAGATTTAAATTAAAAATAGCTCATTTGGATCAAAGGTTACTAAAAACGCAGCAACACACGTTGCTACGCGGTGGAAGGCCCTTCGCAAAGAGGGACTGCTCATCTTCCTGTTCCTCATTGGTGTTTTCGGGTGTCCACCTGGTACCAATGAGATGAAAGCTTTGCCCAGATAGGTTTATGCAAAAATTACAAAGTAATGAGGTAATACTAGCACAAACTATATGCCAGTTAATTTTTCCTTTTCTTGCTGCATAATTTAGCAAATCCTGCTGTACGTTTTGGTCCTCCCCTGCAACATATTTCCAGTGGCCCTGCATATGACCCTCTCTGTCCTCTTCTGCCCTCTCCGTCTCCTCTAGATCTTTTGTAACCCCTTGCTTCTCGCTGCCTTCGCACCCGGTCTCTACCTGCCTTTAGCTCCACACTAGTGACATTCTATCCATCTTTTCCCTGCCCGAACCAATTTCAGCCAGGGGTTTGATATTAAGGGTATTGCAGTCAGCTGCCTCACTGCACTACCACAGGATACCACAAGAGGGCACCATGTTGCAGCATAAAACATTGATGCTAGGGGTAAAGGGAGCGCCCAAACAGCAAGATATCATTTTGCCAGGGTCTTCAATAATCCTTGCACCAGAGCAGACTCTCTGTCTTTGTGAGATGGCACAGTGAGTTGATCACTGGCCGGTATACTCTGCAGACTGTTTGTTTCGTTTCAACAAGGCGAATTTAGCCTTTCACCTTCCAATTACTTTCATTTTTGAGGGGAGGTCAAGACCTCGGTTTGTCCTCGGAGTTCAGCCCTTCCACCCGTTTGTTACAACTTTCCAGATTCACAAATCTTTTCACTCTTTACTGCATTTTGTTTCTGCGCTTCTACGGATGATATAAAAAAAATAAAGCGGTAATTCGCAACAAATACTAGGACTTTCAGAAAGGAAGAACCCGAGCGTAACAAGGCAGAACTACATCTCTGTAAAGAGTTTTAAGATGTGTTAGATAGTCGACTTGCGCCCTCTAGTGGTTTTTAGAGGAACTAAATAATTAACTGATGAACCAAGATATGTAGAAATAAATCCAAGTTATTTAGGGCTCGACCTCTGCCAATGCGCAAGCATTGCAGATGTCGAACATATTGGGGACTTATCCAGAGCTTAACTAAACCGGCGATTTGATGCTGTGCCCGTGAAAAAGCGCGTGCACAGCATCAAAGCCACCAGCCTCCCCCTACAAGCTTACCCCAGCGTGCGCTCTGGCATTTCTCCTCCCCTAATTAGTCACTGCCCACGGCCGGCCGGCACATTAAAGGCTGCTGCTCCCCCTGCGTCTCTCGTCACCCTTACTCTCCCCTATTCTTCCCTTCTAGCCTCTCCCCGCCCCCCACCCCCCCTCTCCACCAACAACATGACATAACATACATAACATGGTTTAAGTGCAGGACAGAGAATTCTGCATTATGCTGCCCTAATGTGTGCTGTGCTTTAGGGCAGGAAGCAGGCCCTCAGGAGTGAGGAGATGGTGGCTGTATCCTCATTGTTTCATTATTATTAATTTTACTTTCTGTTTGCGCCACACTCCCCCTTAAATAGCTCCATGGCTCCTTAGGGACTGCAGCCCGCAGTTTGAAAGCCATGTTGTGCAGCAGCCAAAGTTGTTTCCCACCATTTCCCCCATCTCTCCTCATCTTCCCCATCTCTCCTCATCTTCCCCATCACATGTCAGAATATCGTATAGAAATATATTATCTGTTATACATATTGTCCTGGTGTCGCACTGGGTCTGGATTTTCGATTATCTGCTATCGCCGATATCTTTGTAGACAATATTCAGGATGGAATTTTTTATTTCAGACAATATTCTGCCAATGACATTCTCATACCAGGCTGCTTTACGCTATGGCTCTCATCTTGCACACTTTCAATGTTGGTTTCTTGCAAATAAAATAAGAAAGTACAAAAACACTATGCAGCCATCGTGCAGGAAATCTAAATAAGACTGATCTGCGCTCAGATACATTTCACGTGTGACTCCGCCCAACCATGTGGGTGGGGTGAGTGTATGAACTATTTTTTCTGCCATTGGATGACTGAGAGTGTAATTGGTTATTGGTGGGGGGATAAGACTCAGTTCGCTGGATCTTTATCAAATGCATGGAACATTATGTAAAGAACCCTCTGCTAACAAACCTCTTTGTGGGTGAGTGTGTGCAGCTCATTAACGGGCTGCGCATCACAGGGTTTCCACTTAGTGGCACACAGCTGCTCATAGCCTTTTTCAAGATGCTCTTTCGAAAGAATTTACAAGCTTTGCTAAAGTCAATTGATCTTGCTTTTTAGCTTTGCCACTTGTTTCTGGGGAAAATAGTTATTGCCAATGTTAAACAGCATTGGGAAAAAACGAATGAATAAATAAAAGTGCATTGATTTACACTACGCATGCCTCAATAAGCATGTGCTAGTGCAGACATTTTGGTTGTCTTAATTTACCCCCCGACAAAATGGCTAACACCCTTGGAGATGTAAATCGAAAAAAAAAAAACATACGGTGTGAAAAAGTACGTTCTAACAAAGGAGTGTCACAGCAGCAAATTGCAGCTGCTAGGCCCAAGCAGGCAGTTAAAAAATAGTTTAAAAAATGAACAAGCAGCACACGGGGGAGCATACGTGCGAACACAAAATTCATGCATGAGACTCACAATTTTTAAAGCTCCACCGATGCACCCACCACACAGCTCCACCGATTCTCCAACTAAGCTCCACCAATGCACCCACCACAGAGCTCCACCGAGGCACCCACCACACAGCTCCACCGATGCACCCACCACACAGCACCCACCACACAGCTCCACTGATGCACCCACCACACAGCTCCACCGATGCACCCACCACACAGCTCCACCGACACAGCTCCACCGATGCACCCACCACACAGCTCCACTGATGCACCCACCACACAGCTCCACCGATGCACCCACCACACAGCTCCACCGATGCACCACCCACACAGCTCCACCGAGGCACCCACCACACAGCTCCACCGATGCACCCACCACACAGCTCCACCGATGCACCCACCACACAGCTCCACCGATGCACCCACCACACAGCTCCACCGATGCACCCACCACACAGCTCCACTGACACAGCTCCACCGATGCACCCACCACCCAGCTCCACCGATGCACCCACCACACAGCACCCACCACACAGCTCCACTGATGCACCCACCACACAGCTCCACCGATGCACCCACCACACAGCTCCACCGACACAGCTCCACCGATGCACCCACCACACAGCTCCACCGATGCACCCACCACACAGCACCCACCACACAGCTCCACTGATGCACCCACCACACAGCTCCACCGATGCACCCACCACACAGCTCCACCGACACAGCTCCACTGATGCACCCACCACACAGCTCCACTGATGCACCCACCACACAGCTCCACCGATGCACCCACCACACAGCTCCACCGATGCACCACCCACACAGCTCCACCGAGGCACCCACCACACAGCTCCACCGATGCACCCACCACACAGCTCCACCGATGCACCCACCACACAGCTCCACCGATGCACCCACCACACAGCTCCACCGATGCACCCACCACACAGCTCCACTGACACAGCTCCACCGATGCACCCACCACCCAGCTCCACCGATGCACCCACCACACAGCTCCACCGACACAGCTCCACCGATGCACCCACCACACAGCTCCACCAATGCACCCACCACACAGCTCCACCGAGGCACCCACCATACAGCTCCACCAAGGCACCCACCACACAGCTCCACCGATGCACCCACCACACAGCTCCACCGATGCTCCAACTAAGCTCCACCAATGCACCCACCACACAGCTCCACCAATGCACCCACTAAGCTCCACCAATGCACCCACCACACAGCTTCACCGATGCACCCACCACACAGCTTCACCGATGCACCCACCACAGAGCTCCACCGAGGCGCCCACCACACAGCTCCACCGATGCACCCACCACACAGCTCCACCGACACAGCTCCACAAAGGCACCCACCACACAGCTCCACCGAGGCACCCACCACACAGCTCCACAGATGCACCCACCACACAGTTCCACAGATGCACCCACCACACAGCTCCACCGAAGCACCCACCACACAGCTCCACCGATGCACCCACCACACAGCTCTGCGGAGGCACCCACCACACAGCTCCACCGATGCACCCACCACACAGCTCCACCGATGCTCCAACTAAGCTCCACCAATGCACCCACCACACAGCTTCACCAATGCACCCACTAAGCTCCACCGATGCACACACCACTCAGCGCAACCACAGCATCACTCAGCTGAACCACAGCATCACTGGTTCAAATATGTTCTTTCAATGTTTCAAGCTGTTTTCAAGCTTTCACGCTTTATTACAAATCACAAAAAGATGTTAATATTTCACTTCTGTTCTTGGATTTTCGTCACAATAAAAAACACTGAACATAATTTTCACAAAAGTTATTTACATAAGTTTAAGCTATTGCCATTACAAATTAAATAAATTATTTAAGTATTAATTATTTTTAAAAAATTAAAAGCCATTGTTATTTGTAATATCAATACATCTAAGTCATGTAAATACAAAACATGTTGCATTACAAATGCTATAGCTGTCACATTTGCAAAAGTTATAACTATTGGCATTGTAAATGACAAAGGTATTAATTTAGCTATTTTAAAAAATAACACATACATAAAAAAAATGTCATTTATAAGACCAATAGCTCAAACTTTCCTAATGCGAGCCCTATTGCATTTCCAATGCTTGTTTTTTATAGCTGTTCCCTTATTTATTTATTAAGTGTTAGATACTAAACAATAGGTTTTACCTATGCAAGATCTATTGGCTTTGTCAATGTTTTTTTACACATATTAAGCAGTGCGAGCTGCTGTGCAACATGGCTTTAAGTCAATGAATAAAAATGCTAGTATGCGGCCAGCATTGACTGCATCATAGTATTTTTTTTCGTAACTTAAAGCCATGTTACATAGCAGCGTGGGCTGCTGTTTAACATGGTTTAAAGTAGTGGGAAAACAGCGCTACCACATGGAGAGCATTGACTGGAAGGACACTGGCCGCAGACTGGAAGCCATTCTAGGTCCGTGCTCCATGGCAGGCACCGGCACTGGAAGATTTGGAGGAAGCAGGAAGGACCAAGTAGTGCTGACCAATCAGAAGGTAGAAAACAGAGGTGATATGGAAGCCAACCAATGGAAAGTGAAGGGCGAGCTTTAAACCAGTTTTAAGATTTATTTTCGTTTAAGAGATTTTGCAAGCACAGCACAAGCAAAACCTAAAAAGGGATGTCCACCCACCCATCATAATGCACAGTCAGTCCCTCAGTAACAGTCTGCCCTCCTGTGCATTGGTAGTTCCTTAACTATCAGCTGATAACCAGCCATCCCAACGAGGAGCCAAGGCCAATGATATTCTTCTCGGTCGTCTGCAGGCGGTGGGAATAGGAGGTCGGGCTCTGTCCTGGTTTGAGAGTTTTCTCTCAGGCCGCTCACAAAGTGTCAGTTTGGGCTCCCATCGTTCCATCTCTAGGGAACTCACCAAGGGGGTTCCACAGGGCTCATGCCTAAGCCCCACATTATTTAATGTGTATGTGGCCCCCTTGGCTGACATTGTGAGAGCGTATGGATTCATTCCAGTGTCGTATGCGGACGACACCCAGCTCCTGTTTCCATTCCAGACCCTTACTCCTGCTACCAAACACGCTTTTGCTGAAGGAATGAGAGCGGTGTCTGAATGGATGGCCTCCAATTGCCTACAATGTAATGTGGGCAAGACCGAGGTCATGCTTTTTGTGGAGGCCCCCTCCTATGGTCACCGGACTGGTGGCCTTTGGACTTGGGACCCGTCCCCTGTCCTAAACAGGCAGTGAAGAATCTAGGCGTGCGACTGGACCAGGGATTATTGCTAAAAGAACACGCGAATCAGGTGACAGGATCCTGTTTTCAGGTAATTGGACTCCTGAAACGCATATTTCCGTTCTTGTCGGACATTTACAGAAAGACCCTTGTCCAGGCCTTTGTAGTCAGTCGGTTAGACTATTGTAATGGTGTTTTTTTATCTGCTAATGAGGACGTGCTTAGCAGACTGCAAGTTTCCCAAAATACTGCGGCAAGGCTGGTCCTTCATGTCCCGCCTAGAACTCCCTCTCGCCCTCTTCTGGAAAAATCCACTGGCTGCCCATCTGCCAGCGGGTTAAATTCAAAATTTGTTGTGTCATACATAAAAGCCTCTCTGGCATAGGCCCTCAATATCTGGTCGAAAAAATCAGCACATATAAACCTGGACGGTCCCTTCGATCCAGCAACCAATTATTACTACAGGTTCCCTTAATCAGAAAGGCAAGGCAGGGTGGCCGTGCACTTTCGTATATGGGCCCTACCCTCTGGAACAAACTTCCCTTTAGTCTGAGACAAACTGCTAACTATTCTGTCTTTAGGAAAACACACTTGTTTCTGACGGCATAAACCCTCGTGCCTCCCTAAAGCCCTTTTTATGCCCTTACGGAGAACCAAGCGCGGGGATACCCCTCCGGGGGTCGAATACTGCGCTATATAAACATATAAATAAATTAATCCTGCTGTACTACCCGAATAGAACAACAACTCTGCAAAATCCTAAATGCCCTTCAGCCTGACCCCAAAATGGCGGCGATGTGTATATGACTAAAATCGCCTTCTGATTCCAAGCGTGCTGTTGATGTGAGAGGAGAGCGTGTACAATTTTGGATATTGCAGCCTGGGCAATCTGTTAAGATCTTTTTAGAGTGGGTCCGCTCAAAGTATCTGCTTCCTCATCGCAGTTCAGTGCCTGACTTTAAAATGACGGACACGCGAGGAAAATGAAAATCAAGTAATTCTATTGGGGGCGCTGTTCATTGCCTGTTAGCTGCGTGATCATTATTGGACTTACTCTGTTTGCTCCTTAAGTGAAGGATGTCGCAACAGGATTGTTTTTGCAGATTAGGAACACTTTCTCCTGAAATGGCACCAGAAACTGGATCTTTGGCATATATAAATGGTAGTGTACACTTCTGAGGCACAGTAATGCTTTTGCTTGTTTCCCTCCGCTGCCAGTATAGCAAACTGAGGGACGCCTTACCATCAATATCAGGGCCATGCTTCACTGCTGCAATCTGGGGTGATACCACAGGGGAGAGGAGGAGCCTGGATCCAACATGGCTGCTCAGAGCCTCTGCTCCACTGAAGCCCCCCTTTCATCAACTAAGGGAGGCGCTTAATCCCCACTTAAACAACGGTTTCAGCGATCTCCGGACATCAGATGGTCTGGAGCGTCTGATGCTGTGGCCACCGCTCCAACCGGTCGTGGCAACACCAGGATATTGGTGAAAATCTTACCCGGCGTCTTAACCTCAAGAGGGCGCCTGAGAAGGAATGGACCCGCTTTCAGAATGATTCAAAGCGGATCCATGGAAACTTATACAGAACTAGCAGCGTTTTCCGGGGCCTCTACTACCCATTTCCCCGGTGGACTCCCGCAACTGTAATTCGCTCAGCCCTGTTCATTTGACCTACCCACATCTTCCTCCTGATTTATGGCGATCCTCCATCTACCCGTGTGTGCCTGTGTGGCCCGTCCATCCGCTACCCCACCCCGCTCTACTCTACTCCACTTTCCTGCTACTGACCTCTGCCCTCACCGGTCCTGGCCCTTAGTCCCCACCCTGTTTATCTGTGAATTGTCCCTCGTCAATTGAGATCTAGTTATTTTGTCTGATGCCCGATGGAGCTACCTGGTTTAGCTATAGGGGAGGCAGGCCGGGGATTCCCTCCTTGTGCGTCATCTACCCAGTCAGTCTTTAGCCAGACTTCCTTTAGTCTCTCCCGTCATCTCTTCAAGCATCGTCCCTCTGTTTATGTCTCTCGTTCCCTCCTCTCTCAATGTATTGAGACTGAACTATTTTGTGTGATGCCCGATGGAGCTACCTGGCTTAGCTATAGGGGAGATGGACCGTAGATTCCCTCCTTGGTCGTCACCTACCCAGTCGGTCTTTAGACAGGCTTCCTCTCGTCTCTCCTTGTTGTTCTTCCCTTATCCTCCCTTTCTCACCTCCCCCGCCCCCTCCACTACTTTACTCTCTCCTTTCCTAATGCATTGCCTATTTTTTGATGTACTGTGTAATTGTTGATCTTGTCTGATACATTGTTGACCCTCATGTAAAGCGCTCTGATACCTTCGGGTCTAGCCAGCGCTATATAAAACTCTTTAAATAAACAAACAATTTGCTACAATCGCCCGTCAGCGGTGGTCCGGGTCAATGGGTGTGCCTCAGCCTCTTTTAGTATTGAACGGGGCACCAGGCAGGGCTGCCCGCTCTCGCCTCTGCTTTTTGCGCTGTACATGGAGCCATTGGCCCAGCGGATGCGGGATAACCCAATGGTGACTGGCATCCGAATGGGGGGCTTTGAACACGCTATTAGCCTCTACGCTGACGATGTTATTTTGACCATTGACCGGCCTCGCGTGGCCCTGCCTGCGTGCATGGAGGAATTGGCCTCTTTTGGCGTCGTGTCCGGGTTCAAGATGAACATGGGGAAATCGGTGGCGCTGGATGTCTCCCTCGACCCGGACACTAGGTCGTATCTGCAGCAGCGGTTCCCTATGCTCTGGTCCTCGGGAGCGGTGCCGTATCTGGGGATCCAGATTGCCCCTACCTTGCCGGCCATGGTGTCAGCGAACTACCGGATTCTAGGTGCCAAGATTAGGGAGGAGTTGAGCCGGTGGAACCGAGGCATTCTTTCCTGGCTTGGCAGGATAGCTGCTGTCAAGATGACGGTGTTGCCTCAGGTACTATACCTTTTTCGGGCCCTACCGCTCCAACCACCAGTGGGATGGATCTCACAGCTCCAGGCGGACGTATCTCGGTTTGTCTGGCAGGGTAAGAAGCCTAGGATGCGTCGAGCCCTCTCGTTGCTGGCCCCAGAGGCTGGTGGGTTGGGAATCCCTGACTTCCGCAAGTACTTTCAAGCTGCTCAATTGCGCTACCTTGTAGAGTGGAGTAAATGGGAATCTGATAAGCATTGGCTTTTTCAGGATCAGTCGGTAGCGGGGAGGCCCTTGCAGGAGATCCCTTTCCTGCGTCGCCCACACCGGCCTAAAAACCTCTACGCCTCCTTTGTCACGAGAGTGCCTCTGCGAGTGTGGGACGCTACTGGCGTTCTGCGCGGTCTTACCACGTTTCCGTCTCCACTCACCCCGCTGGTGGACAACCCGGACTTCACCCCGGGGATGGAAAAGGGGGCTTTTACGGAATGGCGTCGGGCGGGATGTAGGGCCTTATGTCACCTATATGGCCCGGAGGGGGTTCACCCCTTTCTCCAACTCCGTCAAGAGTTTTCGCTTCCGGAGACGGAGCGACTTCATTATATGCAGGCTCGCCACTGTGCTCTTCAGCCGCAGGTGAGAGGAGCGGCCGACCGGCCTTTTCTCCCCTATGAACATTGGCTCATGACGCGGACTTCGGACTCCAAACTGATCTCTGATTTGTATAAACTACTGCAGCCACCAGCGACACACCTTTATCACCCCGGGAGGGAGCGATGGGAACGGGAGTTGGGGAGGACACTAAGCCATAAAGAATGGGAACACATATCATACAGAGCGAGGCATTCAGCTTATCACATGGGGCTCACAGATACACTAACGAAAGTTTCTACCTACTGGTATTACACGCCTGAGCGAGTGCGAGAGTTTGATCGCAGTAGGGATGATACATGCTGGAGAGGATGTGGGCTCCGAGGTACTCTCACTCACATACTTTGGGACTGCCCGCTTCTGGAGCCTTACTGGAGGGAAGTGCTGGATGAAATTGATTCTAGCTTCGAAATTGAACTGCCCCGCTTCCCTGCCTACACTCTGTTGGGGCTTCCGAATGATCTAATGTACCCCCTTCGATCTCGCAGGGGCAGACAGATAGCGATAGCCCTGGGTTCCGCTGTCCAGAACATTTTAATACACTGGCACACGGCCACGATCCCGTCTATCACTGGCTGGCTTCACAGATTGTGGCACGTGTTGGGTATGGAGAAAATGTCTCTTACAGTGGCGGGGGATGTGGATCAGTTTAGAGAACTCTGGCAGCCCTTTCACTCCCTGTTGCTTACTGAATTTCGGGAGCTCTCCTGTCCCAAGTATCTCCGCCTTCTCAGGCTCCCGATTCCGGGGGGCTCCGTTTCATGATCTCCCTATGGACTGGTCATCTTTGATACTGAGGCTCTGATGTGGGTCGCGATTCAGGAACTGTGCACTGGACGAGGGGTGGGGAGAGGGGTGGGCGAGGGGTGGTTGGGAGTTGGGGGGGCAGTTTGGGGGTGGGGGGGGGTTTGTTGAAAAATGTCATGGCACATTGAGGCGACATTTGTCTTCTGCTATTGAGTGATCAGACTTCACAGGGTGTTACTTGTTGCTGCCGCTTTTGAACTCTGGCACTGCGCCCTGCTATGTCTTCTGTATCATTTGTCTGTCTTTATGTGTCGTGCTGAATAAAATACTTTAAACTTAAATAAACAAACAAATGAATAAATAAATAAATAGCCATTCAGGAATAGGTAGAAAGGAAGGACCCCCCTGTGTAACAAATAAAGCAAAAATATCATACAAGGGGCAAACCCAGCCAATCACAGGACAGAGCAGTCATTAGACTGCACCAACCTACCTTAAAGTCCAGGGGGAAGACTGAGGCAGGCCCAGCTTCCCCGGGTCACCCCTGGGCAAGAGAGCAATCACAATAGATCCTCCCTCGAGTCGAACCATGGACTGTCAGCTTTGTTACTAGAAATTAAACACAATTTGGAGAGAGGCCTGGACCTTTTGTGTGAGCAACATGACCGCCATGTAATCACTGGTTTTGCCCGATGCAGCAGACAATGCATTGGGAAATCTTGGAATCAGACCAGGGTGGTGCCGACCAGCACAAATCACAGCACACTCAGCCAGAGGGACCGGTGACTCTTGGGCTCCGAGCGGTTGGCCTTCTAAACCCAGATGTGGTTTCAACTCAGCCGGTGTCCCACTCACTTTTGTACTGATCGCTCAGTTGGATAGTTTGGAGAGAAATGAGGGATGCTGCAGGCATGTTAGAGGTACAGTTCACATACTTAATACCCTTCTCAGGGGGTAACAGACCAACTAAACGGCAACAGAGAATACAACAGGCGTTTGAACTGCCACCTAATGGGGTTCTGTCCAAAACATGGTTCTGAGATAGCTCTCTGGCCATCTTAGACAACATCCTAAAAGTAGTATATCAGAATGCAAAAGTATGTGTATCATCCCGGGACTTGTCGAACACCTTTGACACCGCAGACCACAAAATCCTCCTCCACAGACGGTTTAGCACACTTCTAATCGGCTGCAAGCAGTGAGTGAGATAACTGCTACCGCCACACATCTGCTCAAGACACGATTTTCAGATCGTGGGCCTTGGACGGACCCGTCCTCAAGCTTCCCCTATGGCATAACCCCCCCAACAGGACTCATTTGTTTCCACGTTTTCCCACACCAATCACACACCGCAGCCGGGTCGTTATTCCCGCCGGACTTGCGTCCCCACATCTCAACAGAAAGAACCTAAGCCCTGAAGAGTCATATCTTCACACGATGTGAGGAAACACGTGTCGGCTTGCTTTATTTTCGAATGTACTGATCAAGACTGAACTATAAATCACTCTTCATGCACCGCTGGATCTCGACTTTTCATTACGCTCTTCAAATGAACTGTACCCAACTGTTGGGTTTTGACATAAGAACCCATCACCCTAAACGTGTGCACAGGACTTTTGTTTAGAACATCCTAAAAGTAGTATATCAGAATGCCAAAGTATGCGTATCATCCCGGGACTTGTCGATCACCTTTGACACCGCAGACCACAACATCCTCCTACATAGACGGTGTAGCACACTTCTAATCGGCTGCAAGCAGTGAGTGAAGCTCGGAGACTCCTCTTCGCAAACCAGCCCAGTCACCTGTGGGGGCTTTCAGGGCTCCCACCATCCCCATTATACATTACTTCATCAAACCGACCATAGACCTCACCTGCCCCAATCTCCAGATGATTTAAGTCTACCTAGGGGTATCTGGGAGCCCCTACAATTTACTGTCATATCATATGGACTAGGAGTCATTGAAGCCAGATGGGCATCAACTGGCTCAAACATAATGGGTCAAAACTGAAGTCCTCATCCTCAGCCCTCAACAGCTCCTAAAGCAAATAACTCACTACCCCCCCCCCCCCTCCCAAACACCACACACTTCATTGCCCAAACTCTTCTAACCAAATCCAAAGTATGAAATCTGGGAGTCCTTTGGGCTATGGACCTAACACTTTAGCTCATTTTGAAACAGTAATACATACCAATCTTTTCCAAGTAAAATTACCCAAATGTACATATTCAGAAATCAATGCAGTAGTGTTATAAATCGTGGCCATCTGCCATTGGCTGCATCAGTACTTTATATGCTGTCTGCCCCGAGATCATGACTCTGCAAAAAAAAGAAAAGACAAACAGAACAGGGACAATGTTGCCACCAGGCCAGACACAAAGCATTTGAGAATGCTACACCTTTCGCTTCTGTATGGCTGGATTGCTGCACAAGCTTCATCCTCAGAATCATTTCTATCATTCTTGAAAAACGGTGGCAACTGGTCAGTCCTCTCCGACATTTACAGGTGTTGTAGCTTATTTTCCAACTATAGATGGATTCACTTCTCTAAAACATATATAAAGCTTTGGCAATGTTTACAGCACTTAACATAGTGATTACATTATTTCCATTTAGTCCAAGTTTTATCAAATAAAAATCTAGAGGCACAGGGAAAGAAGAGGGATTTGCCCAAGATCACAAAGCGTATGCCAGTGGAAGGACACAACCCAGTCCACTTCGTCCCCCCTCCAGTGTTGAGGGTTCTACCAGACACCGCCATGTGAGGCTACGAAACCACTTTAGCGTGAGAGTTTGTGTTGCACTGCAAGTCTGGAATGTACCATCCACCACACGATACAAACACACGCACATGTATCTACTAATTCTGCTCCAGGTGGATTGGGCAGTTTCTCAAACCAGGAAATATCAGTTCTCCTACAACTTACCCTTCAAGTCAGTAAAGTGGCAGATCTGCCTCTGGGCATTGACGGTCGAAGCCAATAGAGACATCTCTTAAAAGGCCAGGGTTTCCAAGAGACCTTCTTGTTGGCTAACACTCACTGGTGCACCACACAAGCATTCAAAAATAAAAAAACAATGTGAAATAGTATATTTTTACATGATGTTTGCTGTCATTTACATGCTAAAACCTTTGATGGCGAGACTCGTGTTTTAGCTCTTAGAAGTCAAGCCAGACTAATGGCTAGGCTCGACCCCATGAATTGCTGGCTAGCCCAGTTCTAATAACCCCAACACACTAATATTGGACTGTTCCAATTGACCAACATGGGGCTAAACCCCCAAACATTTAATGTTACAGGATACACAGGTGTGTACATGCTTTGGCATCTACTAGTTCTGGAGATAGACAGGATCATTCAGTCAGGCTTCTGGTTGAGGACTCCTCTAGTAGCTGTGCAAATGCATGAAGACCCCTCACCCACTGATGTCCGGCCCGCCTCTCCTTTCCCTCTCAGCCTCATGTACTGTTTGTACATTTATATGCATGCCTAGTTATGAGTTTGTCCTCTGTTAAAAAGTAACTGATCACATGTCTTCTACTGCAGCAACTTTGTTTGTGGAACCCCCAAATGCAAATTACAAAGAAATCCAACTGATCACAGATTCAAAAAAACAAGCCTTTATTGCTATCAAAATTATTTCATGTACAATGCTCAAATTATCAAAAATATTAAATGCATTTCAGAAAATAGTTCACGTTAAAAGAAATTAAATGCAGCCAGCGTGCAGCGATCACCTGCATCCGCACTCATCCACCACCATGTCTTCGTAGTGTCTCAGCACCACATTGTCGTGGTTGTCGTAGTAAAGCATGGAAATGGGAGAGAGGCGGACGGGGACACAGCAGGGCTGCGGAGTGTCCTCCGGCTCCATGGAGTGAACTAGGGTCTGCAGGATTGCGTGGTTGGTGCCATTCAGGATCTCCGTCAGTGGGTATGGACACTCACCGTGGCAATAGTTTGCCATGTAACCCTGTGGGGCAATGATCCAGTTTTGCCAGCCAACATCGCGGAAGTCGATGTAGAGGCGCCGGCGCTTGCAGATGTTACTGGGCGTGACAAGCGGGTGGGAAGCGCTCCTCTTGGTCCTCCTGGACACCTTGCACTGAGCAGGGTGGAGAGAGACCGCGAGCATGGAGGTGTACAGGAACGAATGGATCCCAGAGCAGTGGCTCCACGTCGAGGCCTGGTTTAGGTCTTCGTCGTCAAGTGCAGAAATTTCCAAGATCAGGCCCAAGTTTTTGGCAGGGTTCCTCCAGTCCTGAGCCACTTCCGTTAGGTCAAATGAGAGAGACTTGCGGAGCAGCCGAAATGACTGCTCGACCAGGAGGCGCCGGGTCTCCCTGTGGGCCGACATGCCCTTCAGGCTCATCCGCAGAGTCCGGTAGAGCCGCAGGTCAAACACCTGCCCGCTATAGGAGTTGTGGCTGAATTTGACCTCCAGGCGGGCCAGCGTCAACTCTTCCTCTTCCTCCATAGCCGTGAAATTGAAGTATAGACGCTTGTCCAGGCAAAGGGGCTTCTTCAACTCCTCGTTGGGAACAAAGCGCCCTGAAAGAGAGATAGGAAGAAAGGGTCACCAAAAGTGTCAGTTTTAGGGCTAAGAGTACCCTTCCTGTAGAGAAATTAGGCTAATTTGCAGCAGGCTGATTCCATGCTACCGTACTAACCCATCAAAGAAGTGCTTTTATCCCATTAGGTCCTGCCTAGCACTGTAATACCCCTAGGGGGTCCCTGTAGCACTCCAGAAATGTCAACCATAATGACGGTCAATGGCATGTCAGTGTCAGCCCCAGCCCCACCGGTCTAACCAGCCCCAGCATATTGTGGAAGTTTATATGCACCTATGTCCCAAGAGAAGCTGCACGAGTATATATTTTTTACAGCTTAAGATTCATGGAACAACGGCACCACCTGGTGCCTACTTTAGCTACTGCAGGCAAGCCACGTGCTGGTCTTGACGAATGCTCAAGCCCATTACGTTCTGGTGCTTACAGTCCTCGTGATTTTTTAACCCAAAAATAGTAAAACCACAAGTAGTTGAAAGCAGGCTTGATTGCATTGCTGATAATGGACATGGGACAACCTAACTTACACAAAAAACATTAAATCACAGTCTGCAGAGAATGTTGTGCGTCAGCTTTCGCCGTAAATAGGCCCTGGAAATAAACATTACTTTCTCCTAAAACAGTTAATTAAAACATATAACTATTTTCTTCTGCCATTGTAAAGAAAAAGAGAAAATGTGTGATTGTGAGGACAGCAATAACACTTCTTGTTAGCAGGACACTACTTTCCAAGTCCTCTGCTTTCATTTAACAAAATACTGCCACTTGGTGCATTAATTCAATTAACTGGAAAAGACTAAAAATCCCAGAAGGCATTGGCGAGTTGAAGGAACCCTGGGGCAGGTAAAGGCTGTCCTGCCCACATGACATGGTTGGAGAAGGCACACCTTATACCAGTAGCATTTTATATCTTGTTAAAACCAAACCCACATCAAGAAAGCATATGAGAGAGGGAGCAAGTAGAGGGGAGGAAAAAATATGGTAACATTCGATTTTAAGTACATAAAGAAGCATTTAAAGTAGAGTAGAGTAGTCATCTCATTCCATGTCTTCAAGGACGCCGTTTTCAGCCCTGGTCTTTTAATTCCAAATAATTGCCATCAGGTGTCCTGGTGTATTTAGTTCAATGGATGCAGAACAAGACCACAGTACCCATAATGCATCAGTCTAACGAAAGACCGGTACAGAAAATAGAGTCCGTGGTGACACAGTGGATCACTACTCCAACTAAAATACATGTAAAAATAAAAATGCTTTAAATCGTTTTCAAAACGCCAAATCACAAATTGGGCTGCAAGGGAATCAGTGAGAGGGAGTACTAGATCAACTAGTTATATCTGTGACTTGGAATCGCATATGCTGCCTACATTTTGAAAATGAGGTTCAGGAAGCCTGTAGTGCCATTTTGGACCTCACTCGTTTCTATGCCGAATGTGGCATAGATACGAAGCAACAGTGTGTCATATGTAACACCATGAAGCAGTCTTGGGTTTTGTAGCCGGCGGCAGGGTGCATGCTGGGACCTGCAGTTTCATGTTTAGATGGGACCTCAACATCCCAACTTGCAATGGTTCATCATATTGCCAATATAGTAAGAAAATTAAAAAAATTAAACTGAAAGCGTGTGGGGTCCCGGACTGCTTAGAAATTATGTTCATAAGCTTGCTTTATTTAAGGTCAGAACATCGGCTAAGTTATCCAATGAAAACCCCTATCTTTTTCTCTGATATAAGCCACCAAACACAGAAATATAAAAAGTCAGACAAGAACTTTATGAGACCTACACACTGGTCTTCACTGGGGCAGAGGCAAGGGATTTATACTTTGACCGGCCTGCCTGATGTAGGGACACACCCCCCTTTAACGTACTCTCTACGCAACAGCACTGCTAGGACTCACGGGTAATTTGTCAAATTGTATTTTAATGAAATAAAGAAAAGTGGCTTTATTTTTAGACTCTTTCCGATAAGATGTAAATTTAAGATTACATTTGAAAAAGTACAATTTAATACTATGTTTTTTTTTGTTTTTTTTAATTACCATGGCTGGGTCAGAATGTTGACACGTCATCTAACTTTAGGAAACGGGCCTTAAGTAATCCTAGTAGAGCTGGGGTAGATTTTCAGCTGCACAGTTAACGTGTCTGCCAGTTTCACTCCAATCCCATGCATTCCTGATTTTGGTAATATAGAGGATTTTTTCTTCGGGGATACAATAGTCAACATCAACTGGGCCAACATCATCTGGGCGATTTCCAGCCAATCCATATTTTTCTGCCAGCAGTACTAAGAATATTTGTAGGGCCAAACTTAATTGTTCTCATTGGTGCGGACTTACAAATATTTTTTTTAACTGGGCAGTATGTAGGTTACCCGCATGACATGAGCTAGTTGGGGTAGCTGCTTCCCTCCATGCCTTCACAAACAATCTTTTCACGCCAGGTCTTTCTTTCTACAAACAGTCGACATCATGCGTGTTACGATATATGTGTTCAATCAAATCAACTAAAACTACAAGAACCAGAATGCACTAGGTTGTCGCATGAAAGCCCAGGACTAAACACAAGGTCCATTAAAATGTCTAGCGAGAGGGCACCAGGATGTTCTTCGAAATATATCAAGCATTTTTATACATCCCAATTATGTATATAGACATTATAGTTCTTTGTTGTTAATTAATTTACTCAAAATGCCAACAAAGAATTTCCCCCCTTTGGGTGGGACCCTCCTGGTCGCACCACCAGGCGTGGGACGCAGCGCGCATGCGCAGTACCTTGGTCTGGGAAGACGCGGATGATGTTGCCGTCCACATCCAGTTCCTCCACGCGGCAGAGCGCGGCTCGGCGTTTCTCTGGGGGCAGGTTGGCCTTGTTCTTGAAGATCTTCCAGAGGACGGATGGCACCGGCGCGGGGGACACTGGGTTGGGGCGCGAGGACAAACCTAAAGACCTCAAAAAGAGGCTCTCCTGAAGTTTGAGGTTGGGAACCCCACCAGAAGGGGCCACCAGAAGCCAGAGGGCGACCACCCAGGACAGAAGAAGGACCATCTCTGGACCAAAGAAGGAGTGAGCAACCAAGCCTGGTTTAGGAGACCTGGGCCTCAGTCAAAGGGAAGTACCCCCACTCTGTGCCCTCAAAAGCTCAGGCCTGGCCTACAGCACGGAGTCAGACTCCAATTTAAGAGAGGGTTGGCTTTAAGAGAGCATCAGAGAACCAGGCAAGGAGAGGGGCTTTACTCGGGGTCCCCCAAGCTGAGATTTAGCCTAAAAAGCGAGCTGCAGTGAACTGCAGACCCAAACCCGAGAGGGTTTCTTGCAGGCGACCAGGCAAGCAGGCAGAGAGAAACAGGCCCAGGCTATCCCACTCAGACAGGCCAGGCGAAAGCAATAGACCTGCAGGCAGCTTCAATGCCCGGGTTAAGCGGGGAGGCGGGCGGGCTCCAGGAGGTTTTGGAGACACGAGCGAGGGAAACGTCCTCTCTACGCCTAGTGTTAGTGGCCGGCTTTGAACAGTGGGGCGGCTTTGGAGACCACAGAAGAAACGTCCACTACATGCTCTCGGGCAGAGGCCACTCACAGCAGAGCTGATATCTGCTCAAACACCAGAGGGGGGAGGGGCGCCTGCTGACACCTCTCCAGATTAAAGCCTTTGTTCTGTTTGTAGCGAAGCCCTAAACCCTAATGAAGGCGCAGGGAGGCGTTAATAAACAGCAGTGGCCTCGCCAATGGCTTCCAAGTCAACAGGAAATGGCACAGCTCTCAGGGACGCTCTCCCAATTCCCCCCAGAGATCGGCTGTGCCGGCAGGGGGGCTGCAGCGGTCCAGCTAACAGTGGCCCGGGGGAGGGTGCAGTCGCACATTTTATATTTTCTGGCCCTTCGTGTTTACGGATTGAAATAAATGCATTCTTCAGTTTTTATTTTCCCCTTTAGTTATTTGCTGAAGTGCAATTTATTGTACATGCTTTGGAATGACCCATGAACCGGCCTGCCCTTTAACAACAATTGCATTCTGGGAATTGTATTTCTGGTAAATCTTCAAAACAGCGATTGTAAAAAAGAAAGTCCAGGCCTGGAGCGCGGCGCTCCAACTGACCCGGAGTCATCTGGTAAACGCTGGAGTGCACCGAGATGCCCCCCTGCCCTGACGCCACCTGTGACCCTGGCCAGTTTTCCAGCCGCCATTTAGATGCTCGAGACTGGGTGCACTCTTCATTCAGTGGTCGAAGTGGGGGCAGGATTTGAGGGACACGAAATGTCCTTACCTTTTTAATTTTAGAAAAAACACTCCCCCCACTTTGTGTGAAAAGATGACCCTTGGAGCTAATTATGACTCTTGAAATACTTCAGCACCAGTGTAAGTCAAAGAGTCTCCTGAGCTGGGAAACCGGGGGAGGGGGCCCGCTGCCGAAAGGAAATGTAAATTAGTACAACTGGTCCATCTGCAACTGGGAAGGGTGCCCTAAGCTGGTATTGGCTTTCATTGATGGAATCACTTCTAGTTTCCTGGTAACACTCATGTATTGTTTTTCAAGGGTATTTTAAAGGAGCGATCAGCTGAGCTGTGTAGTGTGTTATTAAAAGACAGTTCTAGAAAAACTCTGCACTATGTACAATCTGGATATTACTAAAATCTATATGTTGAAATCCCATTTCTATCTTAAACATTTCTGTGCATTTTGTAGCATCCTAGTCTATATTGTGAGTAATGCAAGTTTAAAATAGTGAATTTCATATTCACAGTGCTTTCTGCCAGAGACTAGACTGGGACATTGAGGCACTAAACATTTATTTATTTATTTATTTATTTATTTGTGACATTTATAAAGCGCACTGTTACCAGACAGTGTCCTGGCGCTAGATGACCGCTCTCCTGACTAAGCCCGGAATTAGTGAGTGAAAAGCCATGTTTTCAGGAGTTTCCGGAAAGTCATTAGCTCAGTGGCCTGTCTTAAAGCCAGTGGAAGGGCATTCCAAGCTCACGCTGCCCCCAAAGTGAAGCTTCTGCCCCCCCATTGAGCTTTCCTGGTTCGTGGAATCACGATCAGACCCTGGCCAGCAGACCTTAGTTGTCTACCAGGCTTGTACCATTAAAAGTACTGGGCTTGGCATGGTGGGCCCAACCCCCGAGAGCCTTAAACACTGTGCATAAGGCCTTAAAGGCAATCCGTTTCCGTACCGGAAGCCAGTGCAGCTTGGCCATCTCTTGAGAGACGGAGGCGAACTTGGGAGTGCCTGTGATAAGGCGGGCAGCTGCATTTTGCAGCACCGGCAGCTTATTAAGCAGGCCATGTTGGGCATTAAGCAGTAGGCCATTACAATAATCGAGGCGTGACAGGACCAGCGCTGTCACCACTGTTTTCCTGTACTCATCGGGCAAGGAGGGCAGGATCTTGCGTATTGTCCTCAGAGTGAGGTGAATCGCAGATGACAGAGCACTTACTTGGGGCCTAAAGGTCAGTTTATCGTCCATCAGAACCCCAAGGTTCTTAACCTTCGAGACTGGAGAGGGAGGAAGACCCAACTCGTCCGGCCACCATTTTGGGGTCCAGAAGTTATCTCTGGCCCCAAACAGCAGCACTTCAGTTTTCGCAGAGTTTAGTTTTAAGCAGTTCGTTGTCATCCAGTTACTGACTGCTAACATACAATCTTTGAATCTGCTGTCCGTACCGTCTTCTCTCCCAGGAAGCAGTGACACCACAATATGCGTGTCGTCTGCATAAGATGTTAACTCAAACCCATGAGAGCGAATGACTGGCGCCAAGGTGGAAACATAAAGATTAAACAGTGTGGGACTCAGGGACGAGTCCTGGGGCACCCCGCAAGGGAGCACAAAAGGTTTTGACTCGAACTCCCCCAGAGCCAACCACCTGACTTCTGTTAGAGAGGAAAGCTTTCAAGATCTTATAAGCTTTCCCCTGGATCCCGCAGGCCTGCAAACGGTCCACCAAAATACCATGGTGGACCGTATCAAAGGCCGCTGACGGGTCCAACAGGATCAGGGCGGCTTTGCCTCCTGCGTCCAACACTTTCCTGATGTCTTCAGTTGATTTAATTAAGGCGGATTCCCTGCTGTGCCCGGCTCTGAATCCATGATGCGATGGATCCAGGGCCTGCACAGCCCCTAAGAATGCACTGAGCTGACTATTCATAATTTCCTCTATTAACTTGGCTGGTAAAGGTAGCCTCGCAATGGGGCGGTAGTTGTTTGGGTCAGAGATGTCCAAGTTAGATTTCTTAAGAAGGGGAAGGATTGAAGCCTGTTTCTAACAGGATGGAAAATCGCCGGCCTCCAGCATGATGTTAAACACTTTGGCAAGTATGGTGGCAATCGGGGCAGCCGCTAGTTTAGCAATAGCAGCCGGGCACGGGTCACAAGGAGAGCCCGTTTTAATGCTCAGCAGCCTCTTCCTTACCTCCTCCTCACTTACAGGGGAGAACCTCAAGAACCTGCCCTCCTGTATATTAACCCCAGCAGCTTCCTCGCTTAAATGGGACGGATACAGGGACCAGCCCTCTTGTGTGTTAATCGTCTCGATCTCCTGACTGGTAACTGGCAGGCTGGCCCTAACATGACCGTCCAGCGAGTTAAAGATCGTCTCCACCTTATTTTGGAAGAACTTTGCTAAGCCCTCGCATAGTTCCTGACTGGGGGGCGCTGTATCAGACTTGGGGGCTGCCAAGCTCACGACTGCCTGGAAAAGCTCCTTTGGCGAATTCTTAGCCTCCTTAATACGGCTAGTGAAATGGGTTTGTTTTGCCTTCCCTATCGAATCTTTGTAAAGTGCCAAACCCGATTGAAGACTTTTTTTATCGGCCTCACAATAGTTTTTAAGCCAAACCCGTTCTAATTTCTTGCAGATGATCGTATACATATACAAGTCACTATTCTCCACTGCTTCAAACAGAATTCAATTCTGTGTTAACTAATAGACCTTTTATATTATTTGATAGGGCATTTCCCACTGATTAACATAACACATTTAATTTTCATGTAAGCTGTGTGCTATTATATATGTAGTTACCTGAAGGTTAAAGACCGAAAAAAAAATGTATGCCACACTTTTAACCACGCCCCCAGATCACTCACACAGCCTCACTTGACGGAGCAACAGTTCCCATACTTTTTTTTTAATGAGATTCTACCACTGTTTTCAGTACGAACAGCACAAAAAGAAGACAAGCTCAGAAATCAGCATGGTGTTGACTAAAAACTCAGCACAGGCTGACTGAGTTACACATGACATGGGGGCTTCTAGGCCGTAGTGCAGCCAGCCCCACCCAAGCTCTTAATCCTCCCACCTCCGTGTTTAAGTAGGTCGTCCAGTCCAGGGTTTTCCATGGCATTCTGCAACTTGTAGTCCTGATCATTCCATTATAAAAATAGGACTACAAGTCCCCGAATGCAAACATAAAACACCTGCACTGGTTGACTTCTCAAGCGTGGACCTTGGAAACTTGAGAGCTCTGCTGTATTTTTCATCAGACGGAGGCGGCTCAGGCTTTTCTAAAAGACACCAAGACATCTAGTACTACATCGACTCCAGAGAGACAGAAGGGGGCCAAGAAAAAATATCAGGTCAGAACATTTCTTGAACCTTCCTGTTGTCAAACTGGACCATGTTGGGATAGCGAAGAGTGTGTTGTAACCAGTGCTTTATATGGGAAAAAAATAAGTGCAGGTACTCATTAAATTGAGCTAGGGGCGTGGCTAGTGGGCAGGGTTAGAGGCGGGACGAGACATAATACAAAAACACTTCTATTGAGTATTCATTTTGTCCTTTAATTTCCTGGATAGTGGTCTCAAACTTTCCATATGTGCAGATTAATAGCTAAAACCCTGAATGTGCCAAGCCATCAACAGTACTTTTAGCACTTTCAGGCTAATCAATGTGCTCTAGGACGAGAGAGACTCTGGCACTTAAATTGGTTGTGGGACTGAGTAAAACATGAGAAATGTATCAATCCAAACAAAATGTGTTAACTCATTACACAAAATGAAGGCCAAGCACCAAATGTTCATATTTCCTTGTTTTGTAATATTTACAGCTTCTTAAAATAATAATTCTAATGTTCCTACTTGCTTGCATCTGGCGCAATCCTGATATATACAAGAGTGCACACACACAAACAAGCAATCCTCACATTTCTTTTCAAATACGTCCCGATTCTGTTCCTCTCAAACTCAAACCAAGCGATCCCTCCCACAATCACATCTCTCCCGTTTATAGCTAATTATGTCCCCTATTGTATCCTATCACTCTCTCGCATCACTCTGTTTCTAATCTGCCCTCTCCGTGCCTCTCTACCTCTCATATATCTCTGTCTGCGCTTACCACTTCTGCCTCTCTACCCTTCCCTACTTTAAACTCTCTGCTCCTCCCCCCCTCACTCTTCACCTTCACGCACCCCGACGTTCCCTCCACTCCCCTCGGCAGAAAGCCCCAGGGATGGAGAGCTTGCAGTGGCAGACAGTGAACACTGCAGGGTCCCAAGGATGTGCAAAGTCCAGCAGGGTAGAGGTCAGGGGGAAGAACAATCCTGGCCTCCCATGGGGAAGTCATTAAAACTCCCACCTCACCTGGGCACCAGGGAGCCCACCACCTCTTCGCCACCTCTTATGGACTCAATGTCCCAGCAGGGGGGCAGGGTGGGGTGAATTTGCAGGGGAAAGTGAGATAGGAGAAAGACAATTAGACCCCACTGGGAGGCCAATTGGTGAAGATGGCCCTTTGTACCTGTGATCGTCAAAATCACTAACAAGATGACCCAGCGGTAGGCCTCCAATTGGCCGTTCAGGCCCCACCAGAAAGCCTGCCAGTTGTCACAACTGAATAATACAGACGCCACGGCCAACATGCTGCCAAAAACCGTCACTCAGCTGGCCCTCGGACACCAGTCAGTACCCACGTTATCAGTCAGAACCTGAGTACCGGTACTCTCCATGACAGTGGAGAAGTGCCGGTACTCGGCTTGGTAAAAATTAAAAACGTGCGCCGGTACTCAGTACCGACGAGTACCGGCCCATTTAAAGCACTGGTTGTAACAGATTGATGTATCTGCCCTTGTGTGTTTTTGCCCCACCTCAGACATTTCCTGCATCTCCCATCTGCCATTTTCCCTGTCTTCCTGTCTTTTCTGTCCCATTATGCCTCTTCTTGCACCCTGTCTCCAGAGGGGGTGGTGTTTCTGACATTGAGGCCCTCCTTGTTATAAGATTCCATGGTGATCGGCTTTTAATTTTGCTTTACGCCAGGATTTGGGCCAGCATAGTAATGCTATGGTGGCTATTTTTAGGTCTCGTCTATTCTATTCCGCAAGGAATAAATAGACGAGAGTATTGTGGGCCAAATAAGCTTTGAAACCATCGTGGATTTCGTCGAGTGCATGTGCTCATGCAGGCGCTTTTTACCATTTGCTCCCGAGCCGCCTGCCTCCCACTTCAAAGGGATCCGCTCCCCCGCCCACTGCTTCACACTTCACGGCCTCCAGGCCGTGTCTCGCATTTCTCCTCCCCCCTCCCCACCGCCGGCCGCGTTTGTGTTTAGTCTCGTGGCCGGCGTTTGATGTTTAATTGCGGCCGCGTTTAATGTTAAGTCTCGCGCAGCATTCTTTTTTTATATTTCTCTTTTTTCAGCAGCTTTATTGTCACCCAGAAGATACTGCCCTTACGATTTCACAGCAGGCATGCAGCGGAGCTCCGTAGTAATGCAGTGCCACGGTGCCATCTTGGAAATGCCCCCCTCACCTTCTGCCACTTTAAAAATTCTAACATCCTTCTCTTTATTCAGTAGCCTGTACTGTCTTGTACAACACCTAATAGTCTTTCTCCAAGGTATTAGCCCAGATTCACATACGGTTCCAAGAACAGTCACCAAATTCCTTCAGTTATTGGTAACTTGCAGTACCAATCATGACTGCCAGGCTCTTTCTCAAGATGGCGGCTGCAGGGAGCAACTGGAGGTTCCAAATGTGATACAGCCCAGTTCTCTGGGTACTAGGACACTTATAGTTAGATATTACTCTACAACTTCTTTAACTATCCAATGGTAGCAATGGTCAGTCAGTCAACGATTAGCCCTTGGGAGGAAACTCAGTGATTACTAATAGGTGAAAAAGTAACTCAGTCGCCTGCCTGTTAACACCTTACAAATGCACAGGCCCCCCCTTCTTTGCAAGCAGGCTCTGCACGGCTCCCTGCTTTTTTTCCTTTCTCCACAGACCTCTTCTCTACCCAAAGCTCTTTGTCTTGTGCAACCACCATCCTGCAGCCCCTTCACTCCTCTACACACCCAACTTCTCCAGTGCCTCCCCTTTTACTCATGTGGCCGAAACACCCCTTCTCCCCTATGACACTCCTCTGGCACCTCCTGCCCCCTCTCGAGTCACCTGTGCCCCTTACCCTTGCCTACCAAGTAAACTACCACCCCCAGCCTTCATCAACCGCGGTCCTTTGCACCTTTGAAGTAGAGGTTGTCCGATGCCAGAATGAGAGTTTTTTTTTATTATAATCTGCAATCTTTGGTATCAGACACCCTCCTGTTTCGAGTTGCAGTGCTGCTGGACACCCTGCTGGGTCACAAACGGTGTATTGGCAGAGTCTCTAACAGATCAAGGAGAAAGCTGCACATATTGGTCTGCTGCAAAAAGACATACATTTTTTGGTTTAGCACCGAAAAAGTAGTACTTTTGTGCTGCCAGATGTGCCATCTCTAGCTGCAAAATCCTGGGTGTTCCGTTCGTAAAATAATACATCTTAAACTCAGATTTGCATAAATAAAACAGTGACAATGAAGAGTAGCCCTTTTACATATGTCCAAGCAAAGAAGGATTTCTGTATCTAATTCTTCTGCATTCCGAATAACCACTAGAGCTGAAATAACTTCAGACCTGGCGTGCGGTATGATTTTTAATGCTGTACCCACTTTTGAATTAGATTTTCATGGATACATTCAAAATCAAGAGCATTGTTACTACATTAATTATTCAGGTATAGAGGGGGGTGAGACGACCAAAACTAAAGATGAGAAAAAATAGATTAACAGACAGAAAGAACATGAGGGGAACATAGACTTTTTAATGTATCTCATTTAGTTCTTAGAAGTATCATGGAGTGTAAACAAGACACACTGCACACACTGCAGCATCACACACACTGCACCCTCACACACTGCAGTGCACCATCACACACACTGCACACACTGCACCCTCACATACACTGCACCCACTGCACCCTCACACACACTGCACCCTCACACACACTGCAGCCACACACAGACTGCGCCCCCTCACACACACTGCGCACCCTCACACCCTGCGCACCCTCACACTCTGCACCCTCACACTCTGTACCCTCACACACTCTGCACCCTCACACACTCTGCAATGGAACATACACTCCAAATACCACTCAGTGTCCCATAACACTCTATATATCTATCGCCCTCACTCTATATATCTGTCGCCCTCCCTCTATCGCCCTCACTCTATCTATCTATCTATCGCATCACCATAGCATCACTCAGCACCACCACAGCATCACTCAGGGGCACCACAACATCACTATGCGCTACCACAGCATCACAGAACGCAACAGCATCACTCGTCGCCACCACATCAGTCAGCGCCACCACAGCATCAATCTGTGCAACCACTCAACAACAACTGGTTCAAATATGTTCTCTCAATGTTTCAAGCTTTATTACAAATGTCACAAAAATATGTTAATATTTCACTTCTGTTCCTGGATTTTCGTCACAATAAAATACAATGAACATAATCTTCACAAAAGTTGTTTACAAAAGCATTTGCCATTATAAATTACAATAACTATTATTTAAGTATTAATTATTAAACAAATAAGCCATTTTTATTTATAATATCAATACATCTAAGTCACGTAAATACAACACATGTTGCATTACAAATGCTATAGGTGTCACATTTGCGAAAGTTAAAACTATTAGCATTGTAAATGACAAAGCTATTAATTTTGCTATTTTCAAAACCAACACATAAATAAAAAAAATGTCATTTACAATACCAATAGCTCAAACTTTCCTAATGCGAAACCTATTGCATTGCAAATGCTTGTTATATTTCGTAAGATCTTACCGATCAGACAGTGCAAGTTTTCTGGTTGAGAAAGACCTATTGTGGGCTTAGCAATAATTTACAGCCCACCCACTGCTTACCATTGGTTGCCTTTATTATAAGTATGAGTTGCTTGCTTCTTCAATGACTTGCCTTCCAATTCTTGTGTTTGTCCCTCGCCTGAAGCATGTCCTCTTTATGATCCTTTTTATTTTTTTAGGTCAAAGCCTACCAGACAGCACAGCTGTCTCATTTGCGAAGACTTGTTGTGAGACATTTGGAATGCTTCCCTGGGAATGCATTCCACCCATTCCTTATCATTGCCTTCGTGTTTTGTATCTCACATTTTCTTGCTTTCTAATTGCTGGCTTTATTCGTTTTAGGCTGTCCTCCTTGAATTCGTCCCTCCTGTGATACGGAGCCATTTTATCAGTAAAACTGTATGTCTGTGCAAATGTAATGCTCATTTCAATGAAAAATAAAATGTATTGTCTGTAATGGCAGTATGCTACCACACGCTCTACTCCCCTCTATGCTATTCCACTCCATGCAACCATGTGAGACTCTACTCCATGCCACTCTACTTTACTCTGTGCCACTCCACTCTGCTCATCTTACGGCACTCCACTCTAGGTCACTCTACTTTACATCACTCCACTGTGACACTTTACTCCACTCCACTCCATTCTACGACAAACCACACTCCCCTCTGCTCCACTCTACACCACTCCAATCTACTACACTCTAGTTTACTCTATGCCACTTCACGCCACTCTACGACCTGGAAGGGAAGCACTGGTCTGGAGTTCTCTAAACACTATATCGAGTAAGCACTTTATTTGGTTACATTTTTCAAATTGAATTCCTAATTCAAGCCTTGGAGCCAGGCAGTGGGGTGATTCTTCCAGTGATTCTCAGCATTATATATTTTGAGAAAAGAAAGTGTTGTATCGTTACATTTTTTCAGGGGGGTTTAGTTTCCTATTTTATTTTTTCAGGCATGCATTTATGGTAGTTGATGGCCTCCAATGTGTGGATCTCTGTGTTAATTGTGCCTATTACAAAATAGTATCCAGTACTGGCACTGGCATAGAGTAGAGTGGTGTAGAGTAGAGAGGCGTAAAGTGAAGTGGTGCATAGTGCAGTGGTGTAAAGTGGAGTGGTGCAGAGTAGAGTGCAGTGGTGTGGAGTGGCGCAGAGTAGAGGGCAGTGGCGTGGTGTGGAGTATGCATGGTGTGGTAGGACACGGCCATTACAGACTACACATTTTCAATTGAAATTACCATTACATTTGCACAGACACACAGTTTTACCAATAAAACTATACAGTGCATGTCAGACCTGGCACCATTGGCGTGGGTCTCCCTTCCATTTTTTTCTGTGTCCTCCTGTGTTTATGCTATGTTTTTGCTTGTCTAGGTGCTATGGTCACTTTGCCACTGCTGTTCAGTGCCAAAGTGCAAGGGCTCCCTATTGTAAATTGTTCTAATGGATTAGTGACTCCATGATTGGCTTATTTGATTTGCTTGCCAGACAGTAGTACAGTGCACCATGTGTGCCCAGGGCCTGTAAATCAAATGCTGCTGGTGGGCTTGCAGCACTGGTTGTGCCACACACAGAAGCATCTTGTAAAGTGTGGCTCAGGCTTGCCATTGCAGAGCCTTTGTGCAGTCTGGGACTGCCATGTTGACTTTACAAGTGCACCCACTTGACAGTCCCTAAACCTTCCCTTTTCTACATGTTAGTCACTCCTATGGGTAGGGTGCATTGTATGTGAAAGGTAGGACACGCCCTGGTGTGTGTGGCATGTCCTGATAGTGAATTACAACCAATTCAGTTTTTCACTATTGCAAGGCTACCTTTTCCCATAGGCCAGAATAGGCAGTTTGATTATGACATCTTATAATCCTAGCTGATACAGGGAACAAGATAGAAAAACGAGTTTAGTATGCCTGAACGGATGTTAAAATACATCTTTTAGTGTGGGTGATTTTTACATTCTGTGTTTGAAAATACCACTTTTAGAAAGTAGGTATTTTCTTACCTAACCATATAGTATGCCCCTGCTAGGTTTGTGTATTCCATGTCTGCTTTGTGAGTGACAGGGGGCTGGAGAGGGCCTTGGCTCCAGCAGTCTGATGGGTCAGGGCTGGGCTGAAAGGACCTGCATTAAATAGAGAGCAGGGGGTAGACTTCCTTTCACTGCCCTGAGCCCTCATAGAATAGAGAGTAGGGGGAAGAGACTTCCTTTCAGCTACCGGGGTCAGGTCTGCTCTCAAACAATGCTGTTTCCGCCTCCTGCCAGGAAGCTGCACCAGGAGGACACTCTCTGCCTTCAGAGAACAAAGGATTTTGCAGTATAAATATTGGGGCTCAGACCTCAGAACTTTAGATAATTTCTAGGAATCATGACGAACCTTTGCCAAGGCGAAGAACCAAGGAAGCTGAAGGAGGAGACTGCCCCTGTGATAGTGATTGTTTGGGGTTGACCTGCAGTGGTCACTTTATTGCCAAGGAAAGGAGAAAATGAACTTTGTGTGTTCTTTAATCATCTTGAGAAAGATCTCCAAGGGCTTGAAGCTGAGCTTGCCTCCTGTTCTGGAGACCCAGGGACACAAAGACTTCACTACCAGCTCCCCCTGAATTCCCTTGCTGGGAATTCTACCTGCAGTGAGGTGCCTGCTGTTGTTTGTGCCCTCTGAGAGACTGTGTTTCGCTGCAAGTGCGATGCCATGAGGAGAAGCAGGACGACGCCGCAGCAGTTGCCGCCGCACCGCCGAAGAAGCATGCCGCATCACCGGAGAAGCATGCCACCACCACAGAGGTCGCCATCGCATCACCAGAGAAGCGTGTCGCAGGGCCTGTCACGGCTCCACAATTCATCGATCTCGCCGCACGGTCGTTTGACGTGCACGCATCGCATCCAACGTTGCATCGCATCCAAAATGCCATTTTGTCATGTCGCATCGGATCGTCGCATCGCATTGAGGCGCTATCTTGTCGCATCGCACCGGATCACAGGAAGAAACAGACGCTTCGCCTCCTCTCCGGTAAGGAACAGACGCATCGCCTCTCCTGCGCGGCAGTAAGGAACAGGTGTGCTTCCTCCCCCGAAGTAAGGAACTGACACATCGCCTTCCCTGCAACCCTTTTGTTTGTTTTGAGTGATGCATCCAAGGTACTTTGAGAGTAAAGTGTAACATTTACCATCTACATTGAACTAAGCTATTTCTACCATTTTAAAGTCATATTTTTGATACTGTATTGTGGATTTTTGTCATTTGGTCTTGTGTTAAGTCTGGTAAAGATTACTTAATTTCCTTAACTTATGTGGTGTCCATTTGTAGTATTTTCAGTGTATTACTGTATGTGTTCACAAATGCTTCACACACTGCCTCTGAAATAAGCCTGTCTGCTCGTGCCAAGCTACCAAGGGGGTGAGCAGGGGTTATTTTAGGAGTGTATCCCCCTTTCCCTGACTAGAAGCTAGGGTTCCTATTTGGACAAAGGTACCTACCTCTGCCAACTAGAGACCCCATTTCTAACAGTGCACAAATGATAATGTGTGGGAATGGCGTCCCCTAATATTTTGATTTGTTTTGATCATATTCAAGTATTTGTTTCCAACACACTTCAAAATTAACAAAAATTTGCTTCATTCATGCTTTGCTAATTCTGATATATATACTGAAATACTTGCACAGTCATTTAAATGTTGTTGTGTGCTAGACAAAAACCCTTTCCTACCCCACCACCCACGTATCCAGCAAGATTGTCACATAAATCCTCTCACTTTGAAGTCAGAGAAAGAAAATTAAACACCAAGTTCCCTCAGAAGACAGAGCTTGACATTTGGTCCCTGTCTTTGAATGCACAGCAAATGTGACAAGATAAGAACAAGATTTACAGGCCGGATAACAGAACGAAGCACTCATGGAAAAATACAAGGAGAGGTAATGTGAAAAGGCTTTGCTCCTTGGGAGATAGAAACTAAACCTGGACAGCCTAAGACAAATAAACCCAGCAAATAAAAAAGCAAAAAAAATGGAGTTAACAACCACACATCCAATTTTAATCAACGGGCAAAATGCATGCCCCGGGAAGCTTTCTGAATGTCCCCAAGATGTTTTTAGCAAACCAGACAGCACAGCTGTCTGGTAGGCTTTGACCTAAAAAGGGGTATTATGAAGCCGGCGCGGGGAACAAGGACAATGGTAGGGGGAGACAAAGGCATGAGGCAGGTGACAACTAGATCAATGGCAGGATGGGCAACAAGAACAACAGAGGGATTGCGTTTGAGGGGGACAGCACACAGACAGTGTATTGTCTTTAGGCAGGAGGAACACAGAGGAGGTAGAAGTACACGAGGGAGACTTCTGAAAAAGACACACCCTAGTAAAGTATTTAAACTCACAGAGAAAAGTGGAGCCTGAAAAAATGAGCAGTGGAAGGAAATAAGTAATGCACCCATGATTCCGGAGAGAGGATCGAACACACGAAGAGAAAGGACTACACCAAAAAGAACAAAAGCCATTTCTACTGTGGTGAAAGAACTGTCCCCCAATCATCTGGTGAGTTATATTTGAAGGCGCCCGAGGCAGAGGCGGGTCTGGACCAGAAGGCACAGGGACAAAGGACTCTGGATGAAGGAATTGTTTGAAGAAGATGGTGGTGAGGCTACGTGAAATCAGTGTCAATAGTCAAAAAATGTCTTTTTACATCCTAAAACAAATCTTGGGTGTGCGGTCACATACAGAGCCCACCATGGATTCAACAAGCCTTGAAGCCAGGCAGAGGGATGATTTTTCCAGTAATTCTTGGCATTATATATTTCAAGAAAATAAAGTGTTGTATTGAGTTCAATTTTTTTTGTGGGGAGGATCGTTTCCTTATTTTGTTTTTTTCAGGCATGCATTTATGGTAGTTGATGACCTCCAATGTGCGGGTCTCTGTGGTAATGGTGCCAATTCCAGAATGGTATCCAGTGCTGCGGTGCGCTGGTGGCAGCCGGAGGAGTGATTGTGAAGGAAGGTGGGAATCCAGCTCTGGACTGGCGGGAATGTAGGTCCCAGTACTGGAACAGCTGATGGGTCAAGGATACTCTATCAGGACTGGGGACGTTTAGTAGAGTTGTGTGTATGAGAACAAGAGTAAATAGTGAAAGGGTGCCAGGGACGGTAGATCAGTGTTGCAGTGCACTCGTAGATCAGCAGAGTAGTCACAGTACTGGAATGAGGGGCGCTCTAGCACCAGGGCTGAAAATGGAAATAAATAAGTACATGTAGAAATTCAGCTACTCACTACCCAAAAGGCTTGTTTGCTACCAAGAAATATCTGTACTCTCCTGTTACAAGTAATGCATCAGTGCTGGTACTCTCCCATTACAAGTACTGCACCAGAGCTGGTACTCTCCCATTACAAGTACTGCACCAGAGCTGGTACTCTCCCATTACAAGTACTGCACCAGTGCTGGTACTCGCCCATTAGAAGTACTGCACCAGTGCTGGTACTCGCCCATTACAAGTACTGCACCAGTGCTGTTACTCGCCCATTACAAGTACTGCACCAGTGCTGTTACTCTCCCATTACAAGTAATGCACCAGTGCCGTTACTCTCCTATTACAAGTAATGCACCTGTGCTGGTACTCTCCTATTACATGTAATGCACCAGTCCTGGTACTCTCCCATTACAAATAATGCACCAGTGCCGGTACTCTCCCATTACAAGTAATGCACCAGTGCTGGTACTTTCCCATTACAAGTACTGCACCAGAGCTGGTACTCTCCCATTACAAGTACTGCACCAGTGCTGGTACTCGCCCATTAGAAGTACTGCACCAGTGCTGGTACTCTCCCATTACAAGTACCACACCAGTGCTGGTACTCGCCCATTAGAAGTACTGCACCAGTGCTGGTACTCTCCCATTACAAGTAACGCACCAGTGCTGGTACTCTCTCTTTCAAATTGATTAAGTGCAGGTACTCAGTATCTACCCCTTTAAGTCACTGTCTGCGACATGATCTAGCCATAATAAAAGTGCTGCCCCATACCGACTGGTGTCCCTGCTTTGTAACGCATATTTGTTATTGCGTTAACCTTAAAACTTGTTTTGTAAAGTGAACACATCTTGTCTGGGGATTGAAGCACCTGTTACAAAAGAAACCCCTATCTGATAACAGATATGTCTAAACCTGACATCAAGGGAGAAGCCGAAAAACGTAAATACCCCCCTCCCCCTCTCCCCCTCTCCTTTGAACCAAAGATCTTATGGCACCAACCAAGCAAAGCAAGTCATCATGACCCTCCCTAGAAGAGGATGCTTGTGTCTTCCATCCATGAATCTATCTATTCATTCTTCAATCCACCCACTGATATCCACCATATAACCTGTATATTCTGTTATCTATTCCATCTTTCATCCAGCATTCCATTTGTCACCATTCCATCCATCTGCCCACCCATCCTAATCTATCCATCCATCACCTATCGATCAAGCATATCCATCCTTTTACTCATTATCCATCCTTCCATTTAGCCATCACTCCCTTTATCCATATATCATCCATCCTTTCAATCATCCTCCCTTTCAATCATTCATCCACCCTTCAACCCATCTATCCACCCATCCATCCACCATTTCATCTAGCCAATCACCCTCCTTTAACTCATCCATCTATTCTTTAACTCGTCCATCCTTAAAAACATCCTTTCAATCACCCATCCTTCCTTTCACTCAGCCATCCATCCTTTTAATCATCCATCCACCCTTCAACCCTTCTATCCACTCACCACCCATGCACTCATCCGTCATCCATTCACCCTTTCAATGATCCATCCACTGTTTCATCCAGCCATCTACGTTCCCTTTCCCTCATCCATCTATTCTTTCACTCATCCATCCTTATAAACATTCCTTCACTCACCCATCCTTTCACTTTATCCCTCCACCCATTTACTTCATCCACTCATTGATCCAGTTACCCTTTCACTCATCCTCCATCCTTTCACTCACCCATCCTCCCTTTCACTCATCCATGCTTACATCATCCTTTCACTCATCCATTGTCCACCGTTCATCTAGCCAACCGTCTATCTTCCCATTAACTCATCCATCCTTACTCTCACTCATCCATTCACTCCTTCCCCCCTTTCACCCCACCCATCGATCCATTTATCCCTTCACTCCTCCATCCATTCATACACCCTTTCACTCATCCATTCACCCTTTCACTCATCTATCAATTCTCCCTTTCACACATCCATTCTTAAACCCATCCATTCAATCATCCACCCTTCCACTCCATCAATTTATTCAGCCTTTCTTTTCATCCTTTCATCCATACTTACTCTCATCATCCATTCACCCTTTCACTCACCAATCCATCCACCATTTCACTCATGTATTTGTCCATCCACCCTTATACTCATCCATCGGTCCATCTTTTCATACAGCCATCTGTCTACTCTTCCTTTCACTCATCCATCTATTCTTTCACTCATCAATCATTACATATATCCTTTTACTCGCCCATCCTTTCACTCAACCATCCTTTCAATCATCCATCCAACCACCCTTTCAATCCGTCCATCCACCCAGCCTTTCACTCATTCAGCATGTGTCCTTCCACCCTTTCACTCACCCATTCCTCCATGATTCTAAATCCATCCATTCGTCTCCCACCCTTTCGTATTAATTATGAGCCTTTGTGTGCCGGGTTACAGGCAGAAGAGGCCAATCAAGAACCCCACCACCGCTATAGCTGCTAAAGGGGGGGGGGGGGTGGCTGAGACATTGCTGCCTGCCATCTTAGTCTGCCACCCACTAATGCACACCCAGCTTTCCTTTTACAGAACGTGGTTAACCCTTGTTCGGTGCTGCGTAATGCAGATGAACCAAGACTACAACTCCCAGAATGCCTCAGACTGTCAAAGAAAAGTCCAGGATGAGAGCGATCCGGGGCTGAAGAAATAGAGGCAGGTGACAACCCTAACCCGCCCCTCCACTTTCCTATATTCTCACTCCATTCCAGGGCTACTTCCCTTAGATCCCCGGTCAATAAAGTGTGCACGAGACACGCCCCTTTTTAAATGAACCATCGGAGGAGTTAAAGGCCCACAGTGATAGGGACAGCCTACTCCGACCGGAGAGAATTCCACTTCCATGGCACCTCGCCTACCCTCAGGTACCCAGAAGACAGGTGCTGTATCACTCAAATACCACGTGGCCAATGACAGCCCGCACTCTCACTCAGGAGCCAATCAGTGACACCTGAATGGGCCACCGGCCACCATCTTTTCGAGCTCCGTCTGCCTCCTCCTCGCTCCCGCCAAGATCTCAGGGAGGCCTTGGATTCGCCCTGAGACTGCCACGTGACCGCAATAGGCGCGGCCTCTGATTAAGGTGGCCACGTGACCCCGTGTCTCACCTGAACTATAGATTTCGAGTCCGCTGCTCTGGTAAGTTTGTTTGTGTGTTGTGAGAGCGTTATGGTTATTTTTTGGGGCTCTAGAAGTTGTGGTTCTGTTATAGCAAGTACTGTGTAAGTACTGTTTAGGTTTTTTTCAAATTTTATTGAGTTCTTTTACTTACCGAACGCCCTCGGTGGCTGGTTTTGGTGTTCGTAATGTTCTTTATTTGTCGTTTAGGGATTTGAAGCTCGTTTCCTATCGCAGGAGGCCGAGGATGGATGCTGTAAACAGCTGTTTACGGAGAAGCGTTAGGGGTATGTTTGTTTTATATATTCTTCGTCAATCTTTCATTTATTTTACTGTTGCTTGTGTAGTTTTCAATAATGTGTTGAAGATGTATTTGATGATGCAATGTTTGCCTTTGAGACGCTATCATAATTCATTTTGAAGTCTTAGTTACACCGTTTATTTTCCCCTCGACCTTTGTTTTATTAGTTTTTCAAGTAAACGATGTTTTGTTCTGTAGATACACTTTAATCGGATGTTTAGTATTTATGCTTTTCAGCCCTGCCCGTTTTGAGATTAAATGTTTATTTTGTATTGTGGTGCTATTATAAAAATGTGTATGTTTACTGCACCGCTAAATGCTTCTCTGTTCCCTCCCCAAAAACTATTATTTGTTTCGTGTAGTTCCAGTTGGATGACTCGTCAAGATATCTCTTTATTCTTGTTATAAGACTGTATTCTGAGAGTTGTCGTTCCATTTAAGAAACTGGAATGACGCTTGTAAAAAAAAAAAAAAAAAATGCTCTCTTTAAAAGGAAGCACCGGTCTTGGAAAGCTGGAGTTGTCTATACACTTTTTAGTACGGTGAATTCTAATTTATGGTTACAGTGCAGATGTACTTGGTTTTGCAAGAAAAAGAGTGAATTTAGGGGCAGATGATTGCAGTTGAAAGATTGCTTTGTTTTGTCGATTGTTGTAAATGCAAATAACTACTTTCTTCTTCCGAGTTTGCAGTGCTTGATGATGGAACCGGTGTTAAAGGTGGAAAAGGACTCGCCCCCCCCCAGTTGATTCGTGATTCAAGGTAAGGCAACAATGTTAGTTTATTGGGATGGAGCTCAAATTAGGGTGTTTTCTGCTGAAAGGTTATTTGTCAAAGGGTCCGGACTGCTTAGAGCAGAGTTCAGCTAGAGGACGTGTCATTTCTGGTTGTGGCGCTTCAAGGGTGAGGAACGATTATAAATTTGGGAGACTGCGCCCCAGAAAGGTTTATGGCAGCTGTTGGTGTTGGCTCGGTCTCCTGGCTAGGCACCTGCCCTTCAGATACGTTGTAGGGGGTGTTGGTAAGAAATATTCCTCGTTTTGGGGCTCTGTTCCAACATCATATGTTTGTTTAAGCATTGGACCCCTCCTGAGCCGACTAGCCAGGAGGTAGTCTGCCTTCTGTATTGCACTTTTATGTTTATGTTTAATTGCTGAATGCGAGCATTTTAAACGGCGACTTTTAAAACATTTCATTTATTTACTGCACTTGCTAGAATCCTGTCATCACTAGATCTAGACCCTGCACATAGACGGTAACAGCCGATTTGCGGACTGAAAACCGATTCTTTGGCAATTGAATCGTAAACGGCCGCGGACGCGAATTGTGGACGCGCCTGCATCAGTGCCAGTCAGCCCGTCTGCGCCCGTCCGCGCCTCGGACACGCCCGACGGCCATGGCTCATATCCCTCTGTCTCCTTCGCAGGTATGTTTCAGCAGCTCTATTAACATTGCTACTACTATCACTCCCTCTATAAAATACAGTTCTGAGCAATTATTAGCTCTAAAATCCCCTAGACAGCCGTGTTGCTGTCTCTTCGAGTTGGACAGAAAGAATAATATCTGTCACAATTGCTTTTTTACAACAAACTCTGTTGGGACAAAACAAACTGAGGATAGAACCAATACGATACGCTCTAATTCTGATTCTAAGCTATTTACTTTTCTCAGCTTAAATTGCCGCTCCCTGACAAACATAAAACAGAAATTTTCAATTTATTAATAGATGAGGCTCCTGACTCTTTGTTTATTACCAAAACATGGCTTCATGCAAGCTCTGGACCTGATGTTGCCATGGCCCTCCCTGACTCATATGTGATTATACGCCTTGATAGGATAAACAAAGTAGGAGGAGGCATTGCTGTGATATTTAAAACATTTTTTACTTGTGAGTTTAAAAAATGCCCCTGCCCTGGGTGCGAAGGCGCCATTTTTAAAATTATACTTTCCCCAAATTTTACTTTTTCTGGAGCACTCTATCGTCCGCCTGGTGCAGCATCAAATTGGCTAACTAATATATCAGAACTTCTTGGCCCTCTCGCCATGAATGCTGCCGATTTCACAGTCATAGGCGATTTGAACTTGCATTTGGACAATGACCACTGTATAAAAGCCACCGAACTCATTGCCGATCTTGCGTCTCTTAATCTAAGCTTGAACAACTCCGGCCCCACACATCGCAGGTCATTTATTAGACCCAATTTTTTCCAACATTGATAATCTGGTCACCTTTCCCGCCTTGCCTATTCCCTGGTCAGATCATTTTCCTATTAAATTTTCATTTCAAGCACAACTATTAAATGAAGACACATTGTTGGTCTCAACCTCTACTGTTAGGAAATGGAAAAAACTAGATATCAATATTCTGAATACCTTTCTAGAAGACACAACACTGTGCACTAAATCAAGAGTGCAAAATCTTTCGGCATCTGTTCAGACATGGCTGACAGCCATCGACTCGTGCCTGCCCAAAACAAAGTTAAAGGGTAAAAATCAGCGTCTACCTGCCCCCTGGTTCAATGACTCTTTAAAGCTAGAAAAGACTAAATGTAAAAATGCTGAGCGTCAGTGGAGAAAGTCTTACTCCATAGAAGCTAAAAAAGAATATAAAATACAACTAACACACTACCAAAAAATGTGTAGTAAAGCTAAAGCCGAATTTGTCTGCATTAAAATCACTGCAGCCTTAAATCAATCTAAGACTCTCTTCAAAATAGTTAAAGAGCTGGCTGGCTCTAATACCTCACAAACTCCACCTGACCTTAACAAAACACAATGTGACCAACTAGCTACCTTTTTTGTAAATAAAGTAGATAAAATTTACCAGAGCATCGAACAAGAACAGAATAAACAAAACTAAGTTCTCATAGATACTCGAAATTCCTCTCCTAATAGACCAAGTAATCAAGATGACACCCTAGATGCCAATGTTTGTGATACTCATACCTTCTTATTAAACAATTAGCCTATGCTTAATGTTTACACTGTCATCGACCTAATACGATTAAATCTGGTTCACCAAGAGACCCTTTACCATGTTTTTTAAAATTACTCAGTAGGAAAGCCATGTCCATTATCACTGATCTCTTAAACATATCCTTGCAGGAAGAACATGTGCCAGATGACTGGAAACACGCAATGATTCACCCATTGCTAAAAAAAAAGCTGATGCAGATCCAAATGTGCCTTCTAATTTCCGGCCAATTTCCCTTCTCCCTATTTTTGCGAAAATTTTGGAGAAACATGTCCATCGCTGTCTCACAGATTTTATAACCACACACGACCTGCTGCCTTGCCATCAGTCAGGCTTTCGGGCTGGTTTCTCAACTGAGACCACCCTGTTGGGTGTGACAGAGAATATCCGTGCTATGATAGATAAAGGTGAAACGATGGCACTTGGGCTTCTTGACCTCAGTGCCGCATTTGACACTGTCACATGCGGTACTAATAAGGACTCTTCACTCATTTGGCATCTGTGGCGCGGCTTTAAACTGGATTAAATCTCTACTTGAGAATAGAACGTTCCAAGTTTTTTCCCAATCTGCTTGTTCCGAAACCCTTACTTTCAAACATGGAGTTCCACAGGGCTCGATTCTAAGTCTGTTACTTTTTAATTTGTATATGAGTCTGCTTGCAAAAATAGTTGAGGAGACCGGTTTGATGATGTTTTCCTACGCTGATGATTCTCAGCTTCTTTTTTCCTTTTCATCATCAGGAAGTAACAACCCCTCCACATTAAATCTAGGACTGGTGAAAATTGCAGGGTGGATGCAAAAAAAGTCCTGAAATTGAACGGTGAAAAAACCGAATTAATTGTTTAGGGGAAAAATAAAGAACTCTGGGGACCCCAACATTGGCCATCTGTAATGGGTACTCCCCCCAACTCCAACTACACAGGCCCGTAATCTAGGCTTTATTGTCGATGACACGCTGAGTATGCACCAGCAAGCAGTTAAAACATCGGCCACTTGTTTTGCCATCCTAAAGTGGCTAAAGAAAATTTGTTGGATGCTACCAGAATACACAAAAAAAACGGTCATCAATGCCTTAATAACATCAAGATTAGATTACGCAAATGTGTTATATATGGGGGCAAATAAAGCTACAGTCCGCAGATTGCAAACTGTGCAGAACGCAGCTGCGAGACTGTTAGGAAAAATTCCTATTTTTTCATCTACCACCAAATTTATACGTGAGCTGCATTGGCTAAAAATAAAGAACAGCATTAAATTTAAGTCCCTATGCTTCATGCATAAGATCTCTACAAAAAAAGCCCCCAAGTATTTACAAAATTTGGTACACTGCTACCATCCATCTAGGACTCTAAGATCTGCAACAGCCAATAAGTTTGTTGTTCCTAAAATAAAACTCACGTATGGGCGGCAAATCTTTCGCCTACCTTGGACCCTCACTGTGGAATGCCATGCCACAGGCCTTGCGCTCTGAGGTGAACTACATGAAATTCAGAAAGGCCTTGAAAACCTGGCTATTCAACATCTAAGTCAGTCGTCCGGTCAGCTACTACTGAATCACAGCGCCGGGAAACCCTTTGTTGGGTAGCTGATTGCGCTATACAAACTAAATAAATAAAATAATCATCTTAGTACAAGGGACCTCACTTGGTAGATGGTTTGTGTAGGGGGCACAATTCTCCCTGATTATGAGAGGGTGGTCTTGAAACGCGGTGTGGAAATTCCATCTTTTTCCTTTAAAGATGTACTGCATTGTAATGCCTGTTTCTATACAAGATTATAGCTGTTTCTTGGTCTCCTGTAACGTTTCAGAAGCTTATCGTATCTGATGAGACAGTTGAATATTTTCACAAGTGAAATTTGTCCACTTTTTCCCCAAATTGAGTTGACTGCTTGGAAGATCTGGTGTTCTTGTTTGAATGTTCTTACATTTTTTGTTCTCTGTTTTAGGTTGGTGCAGTGTAACACGCCGGTTAACTTTGCATTTGCAGTTCCCAGTCTCTCCGTTTCTGTGGCTGCCTGTCCTTTGATGGAAGTCTGGGCCATGGAGTACTTGGCTTGTTCTTTAGTGGGCTTTGCCTATGGACATTACTCCACAAGTGACCTCTCCTCCACAGCTTGTGATAAATCAGTGAGCTGCTTTCTCTTAGCCATTAGTCTGCTCTTTCCCTATGGGATTTGTGGACTAGCCATAAAATTGGTCTGCTAATGACTTTCATTTCTCCAAATGAAGTGAATCGGAGAAACCTGGTGACTGCCACCGAGTCAATGTCTCCAGGCCTGGGGTTCTCCTTGTTTAGCCAGCCTTCAAGAGGCGCCCTCCTTGAGGCTGTCTTTGCAGAGCATTTTCAGGAAAGAACGAAGTGATGGCATTAAAACTGTAGTCCTGAATAATCCGGCAACACTGGTACTGATCCATGTGGTCAAAGCTTACTGCGACACGTAAGGAGGAGTCTTTGGTTACAAAGAGCCACATTGTAGTCTGTAACTGGACTCCATGAACACGGATAGGAAGGACACATGCAGAGTGAATCTACTGCAGCAACTGTGCGCCCAGGGAGGTGAGGGGTGTTGGAGGCCTGAACACGGCAAAAAATCCTAACTGGAAAAAACGTTCTTATTACTGGTGCATTTTACTCATAGTAACGTGAAGTACAATGAAATACAACTTTCCCAGAAAGTGTCCTTACACCCCCCCCCCCCTCCTTTCTTCTCAAAAGATGAACCTGGCCATCTCGGTGCTTAAGAGACCATCTCACTCTATCATAAAATTCCATGTATCCTACAAACTATTTAGGCCAAAACACAGACCACTTTCAGCTCTACATTTCTTGAGACTAGAACATCTGACTTTAGAAGGAAGTGATTTGGGGGGGGGGGATGAGAGACCTTCTGGCTTAATGGTGAACTTTTCCTCCTAGTGAAGGGAACAGTTCAGTCTACCTTTCACTGTGCTCCTGCCTTCATCAGAGAATCTGATGCCAACCCAACTCACCCATGTGAGCAAGCCAGCCCCCCACATCAAAACACTTATCACTACTCTTAGGATGTGCTGTAGTTCATAGTATGTAGTCCATTTAATCTTTAATCTTTAATTCTTGGCTTCTGTGCGGCCTAAATCTACATTTTATAGCTTTCTTTATTCCTCTTGGTGATGGACAGTACGGTTTCTGAGTAGTACAACAACATTTTTGCCAGCTAAACCCTGCTTATCTACCTAGTGTAGAGGGACAGCTTTTCATGAATTCAAACTTCCTACATGGCTCTGATTTTGAGCCAGATGTAGGTAGGCAATTACTGGTCGTTAACGGCCGAAATTACCAAATTTCGGCCTTTACCGACAGGAATTGTGTTTTTGAGATGTAGGAGTAAAATTACTGCTTCGGTAAATAAGAGTCGGTAATTTACCGAATTCTTATTTACCAAATCGGTAAATAAGAAATGGTATGGATGAGGGAGGAGCAAGTCTACAGGCAGAGGATTACGCTCTTCCAACTAACTGAGCCAGAGATACAAAGGTACAAATTAAACCCCCAAACCATCCTGGACTTGATCAGGGACCTGCACCCACTACTGGAGCATCAAACACCAAGGGCGCACGCCATCCCACCCCATGTGCAGGTGCTCTGTAGCCTACACCTGCTTGCATCTGGGAGTTACCAGAGTGTGATTGCTGCGGTAGGTGGGGTGTACCAAAGCTGCCTGTCCCGTTTCTTCCGTAAGTTCCTGGAGGTCCATGATGCAGAGAATGCATAATTGCATCAGCTTCCCTGACACATATGCGGAACTGCTCAAGACCAAAACTGAGTTTTATCAACTGGCACAGTTCCCTCACGTCATAGGTTGTATAGATGGCACCCACATCCCAATCTGCCCACCTGCTGCCACAGAATACATCTTCAGGAACCGAAAGTCAACCCACTCAATCAATGTGCAGGTGATTTGCAACACTGGCAACATCATAACAGACATTGTGGCGAAATTCCCGGGGAGCACCCACGACTTGTACATATTCCAGAAGAGTGGGATCTACACACGCCTTGCTGCTGGTGATTTTGGGGAAGGATACCTGCTAGGTAAATAACTGACACACCCTGATTGATAATGCACTTGAATGTATTTTGAGTATGTAACTCATGGCACTTTCTCTTCCACCTAGGCGATAGCGCTTATGCTGTGTGGTCCTTTGTCCTTACCCCATACTTGAATCCATCTACAAGGAGTGAGACGTTACAATGTGGCACACAGAGCAACACACAACGTTGTTGAACGCACATTTGGACTTTTAAAAAGCAGGTTCCTCTGCGTCCACAAGAGTGGAGGTGCACGGCAGTATACTCCTATCATCTGCTGTAAAATCATTGCGACCTATGCCATGCTGCACAACTTGGCCACTAAGAAAGGCACAGAAGTGGAAATAACACATCATGAGGACATTGATGATGGAACTGAACAGCCAGAGCCCTATGCAGCAGGAGTACCGCCAGCTACTGATGGGAGAATGAGAGGGGAAGAGATCACACGCAGCTATTTTTAAGTAAGTAAGGAGACCCAGTCAGGGGTTCAATGTGAAAGACTTAGTTTAATGGGCACTACGGTTAATGTTAAATGACACATCTTTGTAGTCCAAATTGTGCCTAACTAGGCGGACACTGGTTACCTCACCCTAACATGTCCTCTGGAGTGTGGCAGCATTACTGTCTGTGCCCACGCACAACACTACGGGATGCCTGTGGTTGGGACTGAACATTGGCTGTTGAGCCAGGGCGTGTAGTTTGGCGTTGGCGGCTCCTCCTAATGTCCTGTATAGGGTGCTGCTGCTGCTCCTGCAGGTGGTGTCATCAGTGTCCCCTACACCTTAATCTCCTGCGTTGGCTGACTGGTTTGTCAGCAGCACTTCCAAAGCTGTAGTAACTCTCCCCATCCCCCTTGTAAGATCTGTGCAGCAGTGCACCAGCCCCGCCTGCATTGCAACAGACCGGCGACATAGCAGGGAAGTTGCTGTTGCAAGACTGTTCATGGCCTTTGTCTGATGTTGCATGCACTGCCTCTCCCTGCGCCTCTGTGTGTGGTCTTCATGCAGTTCTTCACAAAGTGACATCACACACTGGGACATGTCCCTCATCCCATCTGCCATGTCACTCATGCAAATCGCCATTGAGGTGATGCCCTGGTTCATGTTATCCATGTTACTGTTCAGGTGGCGCATTTGTCTTTGTACAACAGTAATTGCTCTTGCCTGCAGGCGCTGCACCTTGACCATCGTGGCCTCCAGCCCACAGAAGACCCCGTCGCCATGGCCACTTGTGCTTCCCTCCCGGACCCTACGGCGTTTTGCAACTGTGCACAGATACAGGAGTGGATGGAAGACCAGCAATGTTTGCCTCCACTGACTCATTTTGATTCGCATCCTCCCTTTCCTCATCAGAGGAGGTTGCAAGGATTTGTAGCGGGGTGACATCACGCCTCCTGGGCCTCAAGACTTCCGACACCTCTGAGGCTGCTGATGGAGAATGTGTATGTGGAGTCATAGAGCAGAGGCGATGAAGGATGTTGTGTGGTGCCTGCCTCCGGTGTGGCAGCTGCATGTGTAATGGGTGCTAGGTGTTACAGTGCTGGGCCCTGCACTCCTTGTTCCATCCTCACTCCTCTCCCTTTGGGGTGCCCTCTTCTCCCTCTCCTGCACAGTCTTGCGCAATGACTCTCCTGTGGACAGATATGGACATTGGCTTAGTGGTGCTTTCACCGTGTATTTCAATATTAAATTACAATTCAGTCATACAATTTCATGGTCCTCAACTGCCTCTAAATGTAGTGTTGCATGCTTGACATTCTTTCATGACTGCACTGATGTATGTTGAAATGACTACCATTCCCATGATGCATTGTTGGTGGATACAAAAGCCTGTACTGGAGTGTGAAACACACAGCCACATTGGGGAAGGGAGACAGGCAAGGGTGGAGGAATTATGGACATGTCCCTTATCTTGTTTTGTTGCAGCTCGGGCTGAGCTGTCTGCATCACCAATCCCAAATATGCTCTCTAGCTCCAGGGTGGACTCCACTAGCTGTTCAAGATCCGTAAGGGCAGGTGCCCTGTTCCATCCTCCACCTGTGACATTGGCCTCTTTTCTCTGTGAAGCCAACTTCTTCTTAGTAGTGATCCGCAGATCATTCCATCTTTTCTTGAGGTCATCCACTTCTCTTGTAGTCACCCCTATGGCGTTCACCTTAGCCTGGATACCCAGCCAGGTATTCCTCTGCTACCTGCAGAGACTGTTTTCCAAACAGCTGGGTGTGGTGTTTTACCACCTCCTCCACCAGCACCTGCAGTTCACCCGTGCTGAACTTTAGTTTTTTTTCCGGTCAGCACCTTCCATCTGGGAGTCTTGTGAATCCATCCTGCACTTCTGCACTGCTCAGCTCAGAACCGCCAGTCAGTGTCTCACAGCTCTCCTGGATGTTCAGTTAGTCTGCACCAGCATGGGTGTGGCCACTTCCTGGTTGTGGGGTGGGGTGGATGCCTAGGATTGGTTGGTTCCTCTGTTGCTTGGTTCAGGGGTGGGGTGGAGGCAGTGATTGGTTGATAGCTCAATTGCTTGTTTTTTGTATCTCTGATTCAGTATTTACCAAATCGGATATTCCTAATTTTACCGAATCTGAAATTTTTACTGATTCTTCATATATAGAATTTTTTTTTTTTTGCTACATCCCATTTTCCATTTCTAAAATACCGAATCAGTGAAATTAGTTGTTTTTAGAATCGGTAAAACCGAATTACCTAAATCTGGCCCTTAGTCTTTTACGTACAATAGTTAACCATTAACCTTCTCCCAAATAGCCTTTTGACTGCCAGTTTGTGACAGTAGTGTGATTGTTTTGACAAGCTTTGATTTGAATTGGAGAGTGCCCTCCTTCCAGCTCAGACAAGGAAAGTTCCCTTCACGAGTATCCAGTTAGCTTCAATAAATATAACTGGATCTGCTAATTGAAATTGGTGACTACCAGTGAAGTCCTTCACTAGTCTTGTGGGTTAAGGGCCTGCCTTTACACAGGATCCTTGCATCCACTTTCCACTAGAAGGAAATAGTGGTCTTCATCACTTGGATCTGAAGTTCACATACATACTCCTAGTGGTAAGGAGTAAACTTTTTTTTGGGGGGGGAGTTGTCCCTTTATCTTTGGTTCCCTATATTTATCAATTTTGGTTGTAGAGTTGGAAATCTTAACCTTCACTAGTGCCATGGAGGGTCCTGAAGGCTGCGTGTTCAGCTATTACCACCGTGTTAATGTTTCTTCGCCCTTGGGTGCAGTGTCTGACCTTCATGACTGGCTGAAGCTGACCTAACAAGGGGGAAAAAGTACAACTTGCCCACTGCAAAGGACCGGTCCTCGTGACCTATCCCATGAGCACTGATCTCCAGGAATGGCAGCGAAACTAAGCCCAGAATGTATCAACTTTCCTATAAAAGGAATCGAAGATTAGGAAGACCAGGGTTCTGGACAATGTACCTGTTCTAATCCACACATCTCAGGGTTGTAGTTTAGCAATAAGATTGAGTGGGGACTACAGATTTTTCAACATTCATGCAGACGTATAAGGTTAAAATACATTATAATAGGACTGGGTGCATAAGAGGGGGAGTGGTAAGGGAGAGGAATGCAGATTGGTAGGGGGTAACTAAGAGTAAACGGTGCTTTGTAAGCTTACCAACATTTTCGAAGACTTTCAAATAACGAGAAAGGGACAGTACACTTTTTCTGTGTATATAAACATTCCTTGTGGATATCCAAGACACTTCATACCTATTGAAGTACCTGTACCCAACTATTTACCAAAGCCTACTTTTATTACGGGGTGCAACACCTCAACCTCCCACCTCCGAAGCTACATCCCTGTACTTTTTGCTCTGCATGGGATTAATTAGGAATGCAGGTTGTGATGGTGCAAAAGCAAATGTACCAGTTTCGTATAGTGAGTACCTCGATACGAATGTGGCTTACGATGGAAGTTGTGTTGGTGGTTTGTTCAGCTAATAGGAGTGTGAGACGTTGCAAGACATTGGCATCCTGCACATGTCTTGTAGGTCTTCTAGCAATAGCTTCTGGGGCATTATAAGCGAGTGACCCACTCATCCTGTAATTTATGTTGGAGTTGGCTTTGTCCCTGTCCAGCTTTCTTAAATCGTTATTCCAGACTGCACATTGCAGTTCGCTGGTAGTCTCTGCCCCTGGAAGAACTGTTGAAGGGCATTCAACAACCTGTAATACTGCTGCTCTAGAGCGCTTCACCTGATCTAAGCTTGTGGTGCCAGGGTGAAACACCTGTGAACTAGGGTGGGGGGAATTTTGGTGACGGTGCAGGACTTATGTTCCCGCTTGTTCCTAATAGACCCTGCAAGTGGAATATCCTTGCAGCTGTGCTCGGCCCTTCCGGTATGGCTTTGTATGCTGGATGAGTGGTAATGGAGTAGACTTTATATTCACCCTATTTTCAAGGCTTCTATAAGGGAGATGGAAGTGCAGAAAGGTCGACTTGGATGTTTGAGGGCAATGTAAAAAAAAAAGTTTCTCCTTCGTCTTATTTAAGTCGGGCCTGGTGTTGTGAAGCGGCTTCTTGTGGGAAAACCTTTCAACTTTGGGGCTCGTTTACTACAACTGTGCGTGTGAAATACTGCCCTGCCTGTCAGAAGCCAGTTGACAACCCAGGGGTTGTAACATTTGAAGGAAGAGATTTTATTTGGGTTGTAACTTCACCCTGAAGATGAGGCTAAAATCGTTTATGCAGATGCTAACCAAGCCATGGATGTTTCTGGCTATTACCTCTGATCATGTCGTGGCTATGACCACATTAGTTCAAAATGGCAATTGCCTGGTCTCCTTGCGAATGACCTTATATTGAACTTGGACTGCTCATGTGAGCTGCTTATATTTGCAGTGGGGGTTATTGCTTGTCCTGTTGCGACATGGTGACTGCAATACTTGCGTGTGCCACTTAAGGGTGCATGGTCAAGCATTTAAGCTGCTACCTTCCAACTGGATGCTTAACTGCCTCAAGCTCAACACAGACAAGATTGTAGTACTAGTTGTGAACCCCTCTGTGTACAAAGAGTCCTGGTGGCCTGCAGAATTTGGACTTTATCCATGCCCAGGGACCATGCCTCAAATCTCTGCATCATCTTGGGCGGCAAACTCCATGGAGAATCTAAATCTGTGTCCTCCGCCTGCTTCCTGATGCTGCACATGCTCTGGAAAAATCTTTGAATTACTCCCACTCTCCAGCAGACAGTGGCTCTAGCACACGTTACCAGTCGCTAGGACTATGGAAACTCACTTTACACCGGAATTACCACACATCTCAAGACCCTGCATACCATTCAGAACTCTTTGGCCAGGCTCCCATTACCTCCTCAGATGGACTCAAGTCACACTTCATCTGAAGAAACTCCACTAGCTCCCCATTCATGATGTGTCAAGATTCTGACTGGCGCCTACAAATCCCTGAACAACAAAGGCCCAGCGTACATCAGCCAATGCATGAGCTTTCACCAACCCTCCAGACTCGTGCAATCGGTCTCGTTTGCTAACACCCCTCGCATCTGCCAAAGCAAAAGTGGAGGACGCTCTTTCTCCTACCTTGCCACAAAGTTCTGGAACAGCCTCCCTCCATATCCAGATTTCACCCTCACCAGGAGCTCCGTCAAGACCTGGCTATTCAACTGAAGCCACCCAAGCACCCTGAAGCTTAGGGCCTGGACACCCTATGGGTGATTGGCTTTGCTATACAAATCCTATTTGAGTGTCCCATGAGGGATGGTGAGTGAAGCCTAGTCTGCATAAGTTATTGGATGCAAATTATTCGGTGGTTGAGTACCACTAAGGTGGTTATCTGTGATACCCACTGAGTACCAACAGAATTTTCATATTTTAGAGCAATTGGCCAGTTTTTTTTCTCCCTTGTCTTCTGTTCTCTTTATTCCGGCTTTCTCTACCTTCTTATTTCTTACTTCTAATTCTATTATGTGATAACTAAATTAAAAAAAAGTGGCTTTTATTTAAGCCTGACCTCAGCACTGCAGCCGGCTCCCCATGTGGCCACCAATGGAATTTTGGGGGGGTGACCATGTGGGGAACCGACTGCAGTGCTGACTTCTATAGAGAGGTGACGGAAATTGGCGCTGGTCTGTTGCCTCTCTCGAGATAGCCTGAATTTTGGCACCCAAGGGCCGTACAGAACGCCTCTATTCAGGCATCTCGCAGTGAAATATACTCTCATCCATAGCAAGTAGGAGAAACCCTTGTGGCAGAGAGCTGCTACCTTTTAGACTGAAGGCCTAATTGCTGGTACAGTTTCCATAAATCTTTAGGTCACTTTCCCACCTGAAAATAATGGATTCTCCATTTGAGCTTTGTACCAATTTGTCCTTGTTCTATTACAGATCTCCCACTACCTTAGAAGCATCCTTCTGTGTCTTGGTGCTGCACCAAACTCCTGAAGCACAGATGGTGGTGAAGCTGCCCAACTATCTGCTAGGATCCTATCCAAATCAAGCTGCAGTATTAAAGGTAAGTCATGTGTTTTATGTACCTCAATTGACAAACAATTCACTAAGCAATATTTTGTGTTGAGAAGAGTGCTCTATTTCTGCGATAGAATATATATTGTCAATGGGGAAATTGTTCCCCTATTCAATCCCAGTTGAGGAACAGTTTTGAAAATGTATATTTACTATTGCTGGAAAATGAATTTTTCGTTCATTTTAAGAATACTGACTGCTGCAGTAAGGACTGGAGGGCTTACACATGTGCCCTTGCGAGCGCCACGTCAGACCAGTAGTACCTGCTTGTTGTAGGCCATATCTTAATATGGTGGATCTAGCACCTGTTCATTGCTTCTAATGGTGCCTGCTGCTTCTTCTCCAGCTAATGTACATTAGTGGATAGCTGCTGAGGTCTGTGTGCATCTAATTTTGGATACCACTCTGGGTGCTAGTAACACCCACCCAGAAATAATTTAAATTGTGTAATTAGTTTACACGGTAACTGACAAGACTTTATCCTGCCTCTTACCTGTCTTCTCTTGTTGTTTATATTCCACCTTTATTCCAAATATGCTTTCTTACCGTAATCTATTTTGCAACCACTTTACTTCAAAAAAAGTTTAGCCTGATTTTGGTGCTACAGCTGCAGCCCCATCTGACTACATGTTGCGCACCTATCTTCCTTGGGATGCCCCAGGGGTCAACTGGCTGTAGTTCTGTCCACTGAGATTTTCTATTGGTCTGATCTCTCACCTAGAGTTCTGGCACCTGAGAGCACCCCAGAGTCTTTGGCCCTTCGATCACCCTCTTGACTTGGTACAAAACCTAGTCTATTTTCTACCAATTACCATTGCACTCTGAACCGAGCACATGGTGGTTTCAGATTCTAATGTTCTACTGTTTTCTACAGCCTTTTGTAGCTGACTTGGTGTTGCTCAGTTGTACACTCTGCTGTGTGAAGGCTGTTATTGCATCTGACTTTGCCTGCACTATGAAAGGTAAGTTATTGATTGGTTCCTTAAGTGTATGTAACATGCACTTTACAAAAGTATGTTACGCATGTGTTTAAATTTGCCATGGTAGTTTGGATCACTGCCTTCTGTGAGGTGGTGGTGGATTGGCACGAGTAAGACACTGTTGCTGTGAGGACTGTGGGTGGAGGGGACTTGGAGAATAGAACGGTAAAAAGTAGCTTGCTGTACCAGGAGAATATATTATAGCAGATGTGCTGTGCCAGGTCTGACTGGCAGATCCTACTGGCTTGCAGTAGATTGTGGTCTGGAGGGTAAATCTAGAAAGGTTTAATGGTCCAGACTATGCAGCTGTCCAAAATGGTGAAGCTCACCTTGTGTGAAGTTACCCAGGAGGGCTGGCGATATTTATTTGTTGGCACAGGTCTTATTTGCATCGCTTGGTTAATGCTCGGAGGCTGTAGGAAAATAAGGAAACTTTCCATGTGAAGATCAAAGGGTGCACAAACTACCTCCTTCACCAACTTTTCAGAGCAGGAAAAGGTAACTTTAAACCTGGTCCCATATGTGGAAATGTTCCCTAGCGGTAGACTCCCATAGATCTTAAATGGTCTCTGGTTGTAGGCTTCAGAAGAATGATGCAGCTCCCAAGTGCTGTGGTGTCTGCTTGCAAAGGGTGGCCCAGCAACTCCAGTTTGAATGAGAAGATTAACAAAACAAGGGGGTGTATGTATACATGTGGTGGTGAAATGTTCATGTAAAATGAGGCAGTGATCAGGCTTGGTTTACAGCAGAGGGAGTAAACTTGTAAAGAATCTGATAGTCCTAGTTGTTTTTGAATGTTTCAACCTCCCTGGTGGCTGTCCTTGCTCATGTTCTTCTTGTTTCTTGTAGGTGACGCTCCTCCCACAGGACGCCTCTTGGAGGAAATCTTTGGTGGCCAGACCTTGTCTCCTCTCACAGCTCCACATTATTGCAAAATAAAGTGTTGAACTGAATTTTTGTGTCTGTGCTTATTTTGAGAATGGGGAGAGGGTGGTCAAGGTTTCCTCTGGGTGGGCTCTCCTGTGGGTTGAATGTCTGCAAATAGTGTTTTGGTGCATTTTTACAAAATGGAAAATGGCACTTTCGTGTGATGGGTAGTGACTACATTTTACTAAATTGCTTCTCAGTTCAGTTTCTTCCACTGCAAGCTGGCTATGAGAACGGGTGTTTACTTGGAGGGGAGGGGGCTGAGTTGGTGCTCTATTTGCAGTTCCATTATGTGTACATTGCCCTGGTGTTCCCTTCGGAAATGTTCCTTGATCACGAGCGGTGCCTACCATAGCAAGACTGCATCCCCAGCAGCAATTGGGAACCTTACTCTAAGGCTGCCAGGAAGTGGCTTTTGTGTAGGGTTTGTATGCCACACCTGGTGACCAGGGGCTTGGTCTCCTACTGCATTGAACGCATCGTTCTGGCCTCTGAGTTCCTGCAACACCTGGCCAAGCAGTGTTTCACAAGGCACCTTAGAGGTCTGACCCTGGTCAAACAGACCAGGCACTCCAGGTGATGTTGCTGCCACAACACCCCACCAGCTCAGGTCGGCAGTATCACTGGTAGGGGCTTATAGAGCACCATCTTTAAATACCACAACTTCATTCCCGTCTTAGTTCTTGCAGATGCTGGGTAGGAGAGACTGTTACCGATGCCTCTTGTTCCTCCTGGGAGTGTAGAATTCCAGGTCATGTACTGAGAGCCTGATCTGTAGACCAGCCTAGGACTCGTGTCCTTCCTATAAACAGGTGATACAACAGGTACCTGGTACATGTTGCCTTAAGAATAAACTCCTAGTGTTTTCTGTCAATGCTGGAATCCAACTTGCGTAGTCTAGCATTTGGTGGGCTGGGCACACTAACCGAAAACTGCTGTTCTGAGGGTAAACTGGATCACTATCTAACATGGGTTCTGAAATGACAATTCTGTGTCAAGCTCCTATTTGGAGTTAACTGGCAGGCAGATCCAATGGGGGGGTTGTGTTGGCAAAATGAGAGCTGTATCCTCTGCCTTCAAGGGGGGGGGGGGGGGGGGGGGGGGAGGAGAAGGAGTGGTGTATGCAGCAAAGATGCTTCATTGGCGCACATTTGATTTAAGAAGTTTGAGTGGGTAAAGTAGCGCTGTTTGGCATCTTGGGGTCCTGCAGAATAAGTCACTTTACAAACTTGCTTGAAGTAGGGTGGTGTGTATCGCACAGGGTTCTTGTGCCAGGCATGTGTTCCTCTTTTTGGCATGGCGCTTTACTGCTGTAGTTCTGGTAAGGACTTTATCCGATCCCACTTTGTTGTCTTAAGACCTTGAAGACTTGGATAGCTTCTGTCTTACTACGGGGAGGGGATGGGAGGGAAGAGATATGTTAAAACAAATGTCTTCATCTTTCTTACTGCAGCGTTGTCTAGTATTGTTGCATAGTTGATGGTACGCTGCTTGATGTTTCTGACTGGCACGGTGTGCGTCAGGTTGGCTTCATCAGGTTCCTCTAGTGACTATTCTTATGTTTATGGGCATTGCTGTTATGTGCCACCCATTATTGCAGCGAGTGAACACAGCAGGTGCAAGAGATACCACAGAAAAATCATTATTTGGCACAAACGAGGATATCTTTAAATCCCGAAACTGCTGTGTAACTTCCATTTCAATTTTTTTCAGTAATGAAGCCCAGGACCTAGAATGGTTTGTGTGAAGAAAAACTTTACAGGCTCCATCCTGCACTGATTCTCCCAACCCCGCCCTTTAAACTCCCCTCAAACAAATGGTAATTTTATGTTTGTATAAATAAGACAACACCAGATGGTCACTCTTTTTTAATTGTGCCTTATTGTAGGCTTCGAAAGAAGGGCTGATGGAGAAAGACAAAATTAAGATTATCAAAATCTCCCTCCTCTGCCACAAAAACCATAAAATGACCTTGGTTTCCACGTGGGGCTGGCTTACAGCCAGGCTTTCCTTGTTTGTTTTATCTCCCTTCGTTTCTACAGACCTGAAGTATTTCCCTGTAGCCGCGGAGCTTCTTGGGTCTCTTTGTCAGATCTGTTGGGTCTGGTCCCTCAAGTCCTCATGAGCCTTCTGCTGGCCTCGGTCCTTGGGGACTTCCTCGAGAGTCCGGTCTGGTCCGTCTGACCTCGTAGACCATATGCATCTCCCTCTGTCTCTTGAATCCTATGGGGTCTCCACACTCTCACCATGTGGGCTTCATGATTCTCCATCTGACCACGGAGTCTGCTCTGGGTCCTTGTATCTCGCGGTTTGACCACCTCAAATATCATCAGACTTGTGATGGTTCATGCAAAAATAATGTAGACGGGTGCAGAAGAAAGTACGAAGAGTCCCCTGCTCCAAAGTGATGGCCTGGCACAGCAGCATTATTGCAACAGGAATCTAGCATGGCACAACTTATGAGGCTTTTGGCAGACAGAAGATCATGAATGGGGCTGGATATACAGAAGCTGACTGAGAAACATTAGGTCGACCTCTAAGCATCTCGTTGTCAAAAGTGGTCACCCAGTGAGCCATGATGAAAGATGACTATTTGATTTCAGGTGTTCTTCCTTCTGCCCTCAATCTTTATTTCCCTTGACTTCATGTCGACCTTGCCGGACGGGAAGGAGTCGTCTGCATGCCCATCCTGTACTCTTCGGTTCCGCTCTGCCTTATAACTGCTTGTCCTTCACAATCCCATTCTTGAATACTTTCCTGAAAGTGAAGGAAAGAAATGTTAAAGTCTTACACGTATGAAATATTTAAGCAGGGTAATCGCAAATGGCAATGACTTTGAGGCATGAGTAACCACCTCCAGGGTCACTGAAAAATGTGGCCATGCCTTCCTGAGAATCGGGGCACCATTCTGATATACAGAGATCTTGGAGTGAGGAGACCTCCTGGAGGGTTGGGGCCTCTGCGCTCTAGGGTCTCATTGTGCCTACTTTACTCCTATGCCCTAGGTATTCGCTTTCGCCTGCTAAGAAGCGGCCTATATAGAGCTTTGACGCGCAAAGTGTGTAATGACTGGTAACGCACTGTGTAACCTACTACTTCTGAAGCACACCTACCTCATGGGAATGATTTCAACTGGTAGGGTGAATGGAAAAGCCCGGCTAAGGTTCCCTGTTACGTGAATTTCAGTTATTTACCGGAGATCAATGATCTTGTTTCAGAACCATGAACTGATGTGGGTTCGGCTTTCCTAGTGAAAGCTATATTTCCCCAATAAAATACTTTTTCAAGGTTTTTCTGGAATTTTGGTTTCTTCTCAAGAAGATCAACACCACCACAGTTGAAATAACAATTTCGAATGTTCCAGGTTTTAACCCCTTCGACGCTCATGACGAGCTCAGCTTGTCATGAGTTACGGTTCTCGTACGCTCATGACCAGCTGAGCTCGTCATGTAACGCAGGGTTTTTTAAAAAGTCAGCGCGCAGTGGGAAAAGCCGCCGCGCGCATGGTGTTAATATAGAAAAAATTGGGAAAGAGGCGCACTCACTAACTGATTTTTAGTCAAATCCTAACTTAATAATTGAATTTAATAAGCTAAAGGGTGCTACATTACGTACATGTGTTGGCTACACAGTCAGTATACAATGTAAAGATGCAGACACCCGCCTGCAAGCAGTGTGCACTGTTTCTTGGAAAACTATATTCCACTGGTTATATAAAAATTCTCACACAATAGACTGTAAATTACTTCTTCATACATTAATTTATCGCGAATCAATACAATCCTTGTAAAGAAAACAATGACACCATTGTTTCTATAAATGTGGTATATATTCATATACATGTGTACTTTTTCAATATATCTCCATCTGGATGTATACACTGGTATATCTTTACAATCATCAGTTCATATTACCAGTAATACAAAGATCAAAAATACAAATAATTATCATGTAGCTTAGATTTCAGGAAGTCCGGAGCCCAATGCATTTCGGGAATATGTTTTCCCTTCGTCAGGGGAAGTTTCCTGTATTCGTGGGGTGGGGGACATGAAAGGCACTAAAATGCACTGAGGAGTAACTGGGAACATCACTCTTGTGCAAACCTACACCTGGTGTAAGATCTGCTTCCATGCCCCCCTCACCCCCACTGTTTGCTGGTGTCCTTGGGTTTTCCTGACCAGTCTGACTGGGATCCTGCTAATCAGGACTCCAGTCTGAGCTTCTTCCCAAAATTATAATGTTCAGTACTTGGATACACTCCAGATTGACTACTGGTGTACCATTGTAAGTCCCTAGTATATGGTTCTAAGGTACACAGGGCATAGGTGCACCAGGGGTCTCCCATGGGCTCTAGCATGTCGGCCCTGAGAGACCCCTCAAATTGTGACTGCAGGCCTGTTATTGCAGCCTGGGTAAGCTGGTGCTAGCACCACTTACGAAAGATTAGTTTCCTTATATCTGAGGTCACTGCACTTGGAGTCTTGAAGTCACCCCTAAGGCAGGCCTTTCACTCCTGAAGGCAGGGTGCTCGTTCCAAAGTGTGAGGGTGCCCCTGCATGAGCAGGATACCCCTACAACCTTCAGAGTCTTTTCTCCTGGGTTGTAAGCGCATCTGCCATTAAGATACATAGTGGCCAAGCGTCCTTATGCAATGGCTCTCTAAAATTGCTGTAATGAACCCGGTCGTGTTTGGTATCAAACATGTTGGAATCCTACCCCCATATGGTCCATGCACTGTGAATCTCCCCTGGGAGGCCCTTAGTGCTCCCGGTACCAGTCTTCTAGACCCGGACAGCAACCTATGGCTGCTGCCGCCCAGAGACACGATTCTTCCTTTCTGCTGCCAAGTGGGGGAAAGGAGGATAATCGGTTTACTATTTCAAGGTGTGACAACCTCCCAGACCGGACTTAGTGTATTGGGACAGGGTGGTGGTGCTTGCCAGTGCCACTAGACTGCTTTGAAGGGCACACTTGGTGTTCTCCTTGCGTACTCCAGTTGAAACCAGTTCAGGGAGCGGATGGCTCCCGCTCTGGCGAGAAACTGAACAAAGGACCTGGGAGAATCCTCCCCACTGTCCAGCCCCTCCTCTGGGAGGGACCCCTGAATCAAATCAACCCTTTCCTTTGGGTACTTAAGGACTTACCTGTGGGTGGCTCCCTAGATTCGTTTTTGGACAAGATTTGGATCAGAAATCACGAACACTTCAACCCTCTGAGCTCTTTGACCTTCGCTGGACTTCGCTTTGGGAACCGAGACTGCAACTGGGAAGACTCCTGCTGCTCCGGGTCTCGTTGTCCTGCAAGTCTGCTGCAGCGTCTGTGCTCCATACATGTTCGTCACAGGGCCTGTGGACATCCAAGACACCTGCAGGAATATCCCTTGGTGTGAAGGAGTCCCTCCCTTGCATCTGCAGGCACCGCAACACAGCTGACCGGTCTGTTGATCGTGGGCTCCCACGGCTCCAAGTCTCAGCAACACAGGTGGTGGTTCTGCAACTTCCTCGCGGCCTGCACTCTCTTCTCACTGAGTTTGAAGCCAGTATCCCTCGTTGGAACCCCAGAAACAGAACCTCTGTGTACTGCATCGACTTTCCGTTGCCAAGGCCTGCTGACTCTCTCCTCCAGTGATCTTCGGCCTCAAAGAAGCTCCAGCCTCAAGCATCTCCTACAGTCAATATCTTCACCTGCACCACATCCTTTATACTGTGGGCCTTCATCCTAAGCATGGGCGAATTTGCGATCCGTGAATTTGCGATCCGCAAAATTCGCGAAATTTTTATTTTTGCGGGGCGCATTGCGTGTTCGCGTGTTTTTTTTTTTGCCTGGTTAATCACTGCCACCCTCTCGTTTTTATGCCTTTCTGCCCTCTGTACCACTCGTTTTTTATGCCCTTCTGCCCCACTCATTTTTTGTCCCCTTCTGCCCTCTGTCCCACTTTTGTGGCCTTCTGCCCCACTTTTGTGCCCTTCTGCCCTCAGCCCCACTTAGAATGGCGCCGGCAACCTGCCAGCGCCATTCTAAAATAGCTACAAAGAGTTTCAACAGGAAGCACTGATGGATAAAGTAAAGCAGGTGCTAGAGTTGAAGGTCAAATTAAGTTACACAATCATTAATCACCCCAAGTTTGGGGTGATTAATGATTGTGTAACTGAATTTGACCTTCAACTCTAGCACCTGCTTTACTTTATCTATTAGAGCTTCCTGTTGAAGCTGACTTTTGTAACTATTTTGAATGGCGCTGGCAGCTTGCCGGCGCAATTCTAAAAGTTACAAAAGTCAGCTTGAACTTTTGACCCTATCAGTTCCGCTTGCGGATTTTGCGGGAAATTCGCGGATTGCGAATTTACCGAAAATCCGCGAGCGGAACGGATTTTCCGCCCATGCTTACTTCATCCTTCGGTGAGCTGCATCCAGATTTTCTTGTGACTCCTGTTCCTCTGGCCCGTAGGTCCTCTCGCGACTCTTGTGCCTCTGGCCCGTGGGTCCTCTCGCGACTCCTGTGCCTCTGGCCTGTGGTTCCTCTCGTGACTCCTGTGCATCTGGCCCATGGGTCCTCTTGAGGGTCTTCTTTGGCTTCAGTGGAATTCCCTGCCTGCGCTGGGCCTGCTCTGATTTACCTGCTCATGGTGAGTCACTTAAACCTTGCTGCTCCAGACACGCTACCTTTTTCTACAACAACGTTGGTTGTTTTGGCTTGTTGGTGCCCCTGCCTAACACTGACCCTTTGGCTCTTGACATCTGATGTGGGACAGCTCATGAATGGCTCTTGGTCTTTCACAGCGTTGTCTGGTCCACAGAGCTGCTACTTCAAGGGCACCATCAACTCTGACATTGGTGGGCATTCGTCTTCAGTGCCTCCTGGTCACTCCTGAGTGGCATAGGCTCTGTCCCCTCTGCTTGCAGGTACCTCTCCTCTTGAATACACATTTGGGTTCCACCAGACTTTCATCTTCGTTGAAGTCCTACATGGTGGTCTACGGTGGTTTCCGACGTCACTTCGCACTTATGCACCTGGCTTCCCTGGTGTAGGTATCCTGGTTCCTGGGATATCCACAGGTGGGATTACTCTCCAACCTTCCTTCTTCCACTGGATTTCATCAGGGTCTGCTTGGAAGGGTCCTTTTTCTTTAAAACTGCAACCGCGACTACCTATTGACTTAAATTGAGCACGTGGTCGTGTTCCCACTCTGCCCAAGACCTCCGTGGGGTTCCTAGATATTCACCTTGGTTGGTTCCTTGGGTCTGTCTCTTCTACGTCTTCTGGGTCCCTTCTCAACTTAGGTCATGGTTCGCATTCCACTATTTTAGTATGAGGTTTGCTAGAGCTTGAGCTATCTGGCTCCTTTTCCGAGGTTTTGTCTGCATTTTTTGGGGCATCTAGACGAGGTGCCATCAGCAAAACGTACCAGAAACTAATAGGGGGGGTTAGTGACGATGGCACACAGATAGCGGCTAAATTAAGTCGGATTTTTAACTGCAATATCACTAAGGAGGAGATTGAAGAATCTCTGGAAACAAAAGATTCGGCAGTAACTTCAGTCAACCTGAAGCTCCAGCAAATCAGACTAATTGTTATGCTTTATTATACTCCCGAGCGAATATCTAAATGGGCTATTAGCTCATACAATACTAAATCATACTGTCTGAAATGTCAGGAATTTGCTGCGGATCTATGCCATTTGTTCTTTTCGTGTCCTAAACTGAAGGAATTTTGGGTCGTTATCATCCTCCCTCTCTCAATTTGGGACGGGTACGATATTGTGGTCACTGAGAGAAAGCTTGACCTGGGAATTTTCTCAGACTGTCTTACTAAATCCTTTGCTTCTATCGTATCAGCTTGTGCTCATCTATGTATAGCTCGTTCCTGGATCCAGAGCACGGGTCCAAGTGTTAATGAATTCTGGGGTTTATTCAGAGATAGCTACGAAATGGAGATGACGTTCGCTAAAGCTAGAGGCCCTCGGTCTTGGCGTAAATTTGAAAGGACATGGCCTTGACTTCAATGGGATTGAGAGTACAATCTCTATTTTTTTAAACTACAATGTGGCTGTTTCTGTTCGTGCATGCTTCTATACGTCTTCTGGCTCTGTTCTCTGGTTTTATTTTTTCTTTCGGTTTATGATCATGATTGGTATAAAGTTCAAGAAATCTTCTGTCCATGTAATTTATTTCAATTTATTTTCGTTTGTGGCTATAAAATAAAAAATAAAAATAAGTGGGCGTTATATACTAAGCCAGCCTCCTACACCCAGGAACTCCACAACAATAGGCTATGAACACGTAAAGCCATACCATGTACCACTTCTTCCACGCTAGCCACCAGGCATTTGTTTCCTGAAGCCACTCCCGCGGCCATGATGGGGCTATGTTAGAAGAAAAAAGCATGGCTCAAAATGCCCCCCACCCCTCCTGCAAAAGTAGAGATCTATCTTCAGAAAAACATAACTATCATCCCCATGAGCAGGAATTTCCCCATAGCAACCCTTTGGGGCCACTACATACATACTATATATATATTTTTCATTTTTTAATAAATGAAGCACTGGTACATACTGTTCTGTGTAGATGCTGTTGTGACCGAAGCCCCCGTTCTTGGGCAGTGGTTGTATTTCCTCACTTTCGTCAATATCGTATTCTCGGACGTCGTTCACCTCCTGCATCTGACCAGTAAGCACCTTCCCGACAAACAGAATGATATACTGGGAAGAAATGGAAGACGGCAGGTTCATGGAAAATTATCTCATTCATTGGCGTAAAGGCAAGGTAAATAAACATAAAATATCAGAGTTTGAAGGAAACTATCAGACATACTAAAAATTGTAAATGTGCTGTTTATATAGTGCTTTTAAGAGCAAAATGGCAGAATCTACTGGGTCAATTTACAAAGAAGTAACACTTTGCAGTGACCCAAGCAAAGTTGCAGGGCGATGTGTCAATGGGAGAGAGCAAAACCGTGCCATATCTACTAAGACATACCCCTGCACAGCTGCTATTCCTAAACATAGTGGAATACTTTCCTAAAGTTTGTTTGTGGGTTGTACAATCAGCACTTAATTTGAGCCACTGGTTGCCAACGGCACTTACTTATGGGGACAGGCACTTATTTTTCCGCATCAGTCCTTTACAGAGAGGAAAAAAACACACAAAATGGAAGGAGCGAGGAAGAAAAAGATAGGACAGACCACCACAAAGAGAGAAAGCAGGGCGTGCAAGAGTTGGATAAAATGCCATGGTTTGTCTGGGGGTGGATTAAAGAGGCAAGACTACCAGCCTTTGTATTGGGCACGTCAACATTTCTTTACACCGTCGGCAGGCTTCTGAGCAGAGCCTCGGGCACTGACCCTCTTTCATTTATAAATTATGCACTGTGTACAGTACAGCACTCATGCGAAGTTGGAAAACATTTTGAAAAAATACATCTTTTGTTCAACCTTATTATGCCCCCTTGATGCAAAGTAGCTCAGAGAAACACTTGGTATTACTTTAGGGCTACTTTCCAAGGCAAAACCAGTTTTGTGCTCGAAAGTAAATCACCAGTATGTGGCATATTTGTGAAGCAAACCAAGTGCAAAGTGTTAGTAATTCTGCCATGTGTGAGAAAATCTGTGGCTCACGGTCTGTGCATCATGACTTAGGTACCCCGCTGTCTGTGCAACACCTCGCTCACAGAAGCCTATGTAGGTCACTCATAGACGCATTGTCTATGTACAATATCTCTTGTGAAACCAATTGTGTATGTAACAGATCACTTCTACTCCATTGTCTATTTGAGATATAACTCATGCAACACTTGTGCGTGTAAACATCACTCGTCTAACCTACTGTGTAACATATCACTCAAATAACCCATTGTCTGTGCAACCTATTGCCTACATAACCCATAATATACTGCTCAGAACATGTCTGTCTATGGGGAGAGGATGTAGCCTTACGGCTAGAGCGCTCGACCTCGAAACTGGGGAGCGGGTTCGAGTCTCAGCAATGACGCTCAACATCCTGTGATTCTGGGCAAATCACTTAACCCCTTCCATGCTGATGACGAACCCCAGCCGTCATGCACTACGGTGCTCGTGTGCTGATGACGGCTGGGGTTCGTCACGGCCCGCCCCTGTTCGTGCTGTTTACAGCACACCAGGGGAATCGTGGCCGCATGGAAAGGGTTAATCTCCCCGTACATGCCTAACAAAAATGAATGTGCTCATCTGTAACGAAACTGGTGCTCATGTAAAGCGCTCTGATAGCTGATATATTTGGGTCTAGTTCGCACTATATAAAACTCTAAAAAAAAAAAAAAAAAAAAAAAAACCTAGTAGTATAGTCTTTTCCGTTATTTCTTTAGCTTGTTGATCACGATAACAATCATATCTGGGTCATTTCAGGTTAAAAAAAATACACTTGTAAAAATATAATGTATGCATTAGATAAACGTTTACACATTAATAAAATTATAAAATATAAAGCATCAACATAAAATAAGCAAAGTAGCATCAGAGAAAAAAAACGCTCACATTCTTCTGATTCTTTTACACTCTAGGCGGAGTGTAAAAACCGAAATATCCCTAAGGCTATAAACCCTTCAACATCATGCCATATACTCAGAATCTGTAAATCAGATGCTAAATACCCAGGTTTCGGCAGATTGGAGCAATCCACCTTTTTCTAGGAAGCTGATAAGCTTTGCCAAAAAAAAGTGCACACCTTTTTCTGAGGCACTATTACCAACTGGACATAGATTAGACAGACCCTTTGCAATTATCCACCTGTTGCCGCTGTTAGCCAGAGGTAAAATCCCCAGTCTAAATTTCACATATCCTGGCTAATATCATCCGGATAAGGTTGACATTTCAAGGATGTCTTAAAATCTAAAAAAAATTACATCAGACCACCTCTGGGAGACTTAGAAAGACACCTTTTCCTGACAGAAACGTATTTTAGCCAAGATTTTCAGACTTCACCTGGAGATAATTTCTGGGGAGCCCCACAATTCCTTCATGCTTAGGGAATAAAAGCAGGGTCTTACGAAATGAACCCGGGTATACTAGAAGCATTAGCGATATCTCTTAGCTCTATAAAAGATTCCGAGTCAGGTGCCAAGTCATCTAGTGAGTGACCAAATGTGCTGCCAATAGAAGAGCAGTTTCAGATTGACCACATGGTTCTCCTGATCCAAATCAACACATAGCGAAATTGTGTGTGCGCTTTGGGGCATGTTTAATAAAGATTTAATACATTTGTTTTTAGATTTTGCCAGGCATTCTAAATTGCAGCGAGCCCATATTTCAGCACCATAAAAGGCAACATTTAAACCTTTAGCGTTATACACTTGTAAAAACAGAATGTGAAATTAAGTGTTTCCAAACCGTAACAGCTCCATGTTGAGAAATCAATTAGTTCTTTGTGATTTGAGGGGAGCAAGATGAAGATGTTGCCAGTCTGACTCCATGATAATCGAAAACTATTTCCTCCTCAACTGGTATTTCTCCCTACGACATTGAGCTTCAGAGAGATTTATAAAGATTGAGCAACGTGTATTTTGTCCTAATGAAAATAATTTCCAAGCCTTTGTGTTCGCAAAAGGTTGAAACCTTGCTTAACAAGGTGTGCAACCCCTTGTTCTCCGTCAGCACCAAGTTTGAAAGTTCTCCAATGGCTCCCCATCAGGAAACAAATCCGTTTCAAGATCATCTGTCTCGTACATAAAACCATGGACGGGAACGGGTCAATTTATCTTGCAACAAACTCAACTGGTACCTTCCTAACAGAACCCTCAGGTCAGGAACCAAACATCTTCTCGCTCCTCTCAGGATTCGTACTGCCAGGAATGGCGGTAGATCCTTTTCACATCTGGCCCCTATTTTGTGGAACACACTTCCGCTGCAGCTGCGTATGTTTATTGATCATAATCCGTTTCGGAAAGGGCTAAAAACATTGCCCTTCTGATCATTCTTCTTCTCCTGTTGACGTCTTTCCATCTCTTCTCTGGTTTTTGCCAGCGCTTTGAGACCCTCGGGGGATGTGTGCTTAATAAAATCCTATACCTTCATTTTTGAGATCACAGTGTATTGTCTGCAAATAACAGCAGGGATCTTTTGACAATGGGGGGAATCCTTAATACCATTGAGTATATCATCGACTGTCCCTTAATAAGAGTAAACAAGGTGGGAGCTAAAACACACCACATCCTTGGTAGATGCCTCTATGCATCTCAGTGCATTCAGTAAGCTTCCATTTACCCCACCAGTAGACTTGTGCATAGTTGTTCGAGTGCAGCCTCCTTATTAGTAGCAACAAATTCTCAGGGACTCCAGAATGTATTATCGCTTTCCAAAGCTTGTTCCTTGGGACTAGGTCGACTGATGCCCTTAATCGTACTGTCTGCTGCAAGTGGTTATTCTAGAGTGTTCCACGTGCAGGCAGCCACTGTGCCAAACAATCTGCCTTTTTGACGGGCCCTACAGGTGTTTGAGATCAGTAAAGGGTCCCACATTGGATCTTGAGAGTTCTTTAGTTGAGCAATAGTCAGTGGAACAGGTTACTGGAAGAGATACGTCACTGTACCTCTCTGGGACACTTCAAGAAAAGCCTAAAAACCAGGCTGTTGTAGGGGTATGTATCAGCCATGGTCCCTGCTAGTGTCATGCCAAAGCGCCGAGAGATCCCCCTGGGAATGACTCGTTGCACCATACAGGTGTTATATAAATAAATAAAATAAAAAGTGCACAGCACAAACAGAAGGAACAACATGGCCACTGACGCAAACACAGTGATATTCGGCACTCACTGAAATAACCACTGCAATGGCCTTCTTGGTTCCGCAGAAAGCTGTTCATAGTTTGTGAGTGAAGTATGATGCTATGGAAGTAGTTATCGCTATACTAATACAAACAGCATAACATACAACGCCAAATGATTAAGCATTGGAAGGTAGGCGTTCTGGGAGGGACCCCGTTTCAGCATGTTGGTAGACCTCCATGCCTTGATGGAGTCCAGACACAGTGATAATATCCAAGTCAAGGGTGTGGTAACACTGAGAAGAAGCGAGTAGTGCCAGTGAAATTATGAAATGACAAACCAAGTGATCTCATTGACATTAATTGGGGACAGAGGCCAATACTAAGCAAAAAAAAATTGTAAATCTACACCCAGAGGTTTGCTTCATGCGAGTGTAGATTCAATTATTTTCCGTGGTTTTCCAGGTCGTACTCTTAGACATTTTTTTTATTCAGTTTTGCATGTGTTCATAAACTTGTGTATTTTTTGCTTACAAAAAAATGAGAGCAAGGGAGAAAGGATTTGCAAACTTGTTTTCATTTTCTTGTCCAGAATGAATACATACTCTTCCCCAATGAGAAACCCCTTTCCGTCTACCCCAACCAATTTTGAAGGGTTTCGCTTCTCGAACAGGGAAGGGATTTACTCTTGCCCTTCACGGGAGTAAACTTACAACCTCTTAAAGAGTGTGACAGGGACAGAGGAGTTTGTAAATGCACACAAATGTGTGCGCTTGAGCCGACAGAGCATGTTGGCTTGTTATGCCCACACCCCGTGAGTAGATTTATTGACACAGAAACCTTTGTGTAAGTAAATATATTTACAAGAGCAACCCCAACTTTTTGGAATTAGAAAAATGTCTCTGCACCAGAAAACAAGGCACCTTCACTTACACCGGCATATAACTTTGTGAATTGGACCATGTTTTGAAGCAGTGTCAATGCAGAATGTAAAGGCGGAAGAGATGAAAAGCAATTAACTCTGTTCTAAAGCGCTGAGCTGGGTGCAGGCCCCAGGTAACAAGTCACACCGACCGTCCTGATCAAAGTCTGTGGCTGGGTCTGAAGTATTACTACAGCTCCAACATGGTGGGATGAGCATGATACTGTATTCTGCTTATTGTAGGTACTCCTAGCCCAACCCATCTTTAGCTAAGTTCCTACTAACAAGGAAATCTCACCCCAGGTCAAGATTAAATTCCGTTAGACCACGGATAAACAGCGAGGTAGTAATAAGCTCTGTTAGCCGCGCGATAAGCAAATAATTAGGTAAGAAAAAATTAGCACAATGGCGGGCAAAAATCCAGAGCAAAGCCAGAGTGTTACCCCCATCCTATATTATCCAACAATTGTCTATACGGCATGTTGTCTATACACAAACTGTTGCATGACATAGCCTCTATTTAACATATTATCTGTGTAACTGACTGGCTGTTTAATATATTGCCTTACTAACAAATTATCAACATAATACATGATCTACGAAACACAATAAATTAATGTCTTTGTAAATGCAAAGACGAAAGTCCTCTACATGGCTCTTTGACGCAGTGTTGTACGCTGTGTTTGTAACCTAGGTAGATGTGTTACATAATCAAAACAAATGTTATTTACTTTCTATGTCAGACAAACTTGTACAGAAAACACTATTTGACTGAAAGGTCACCAGTGGAGAAACATAGAATTATTGGAAGCTGTTTGTATGAGGTTGGGTCAGACAAGAGAAGAGGCTTCACAAAAACTGCAATCCTATTTGACTCATTAGCCCCAGATAAATAGTCTAGTTTGACCCCAGGCCCATCCAGGCATCTACTCACCAGAAACCAGTAGACGTTCATGAGCGTGATCGCAAACAGAAGAATGTTTAAGAAAAAGTAGAAGGGGATGTTGGGCACCGACTGGAGGCTGGAGTAGCAGGTGGCGTACAGGACCTTCAGAGGGAACCAGTAGAGACGGAACCAGAACCTGTCGAGACGAGAAAAGATGGAGGTTGGACTTCTTCATGGCGGACCCTCCCCCACTGACCACCTTACCCGCTCCCTCAGTTCATGGTCTTGGGACCTCAGATCCCTCTCACAGCTCATCAAAGTCTTTTGATGACTCTTTATAGTGAAAATGATATTTTTCTTACAATCACTGGAATTCAAAAGTAGGTGATTCCCAATAAAAATCCACACCACACCATCTCAATCTGTTTTTGTGCTTAAATCCCATGGAGATTTGCACATTGTCTGAGAGGGACGGTATTTTGCTTTTTATTGCACCTTGACGGTAAATAATTGCACAAATACAACCTGGAGAACACTCATCATTCTGGTTTTTCTTCTTCATTCTTGAGTGTTTGAAAGTGTGTGTTTTTCAAAAGTTGTAATGCATAAACATTTACGTAGGTCGTTTGTGCAACACACCTCAGTACATTGTTTAACTGGATGAAACATATTGATGCAAGCTTAGTGTTTATCAACATTATGTGTCATTTGTGTTTAATCAGATCTACTAAGATTGTACATTAAAAACTCAAAAACATTTTGGAAACATTGAGCGTCTCACCTCTTCCTGGCCATGGAAAGCTTACCAATATCAGTTTATTCACATAGCACGAAATATGGAAGTTTCTTTACAAATGTTACTATGGATAATACTGACCCGTGTGGTCTTATTTTAATCAAGTCCGGTCATGGCAGCATGCAGACCAGAGGTTGAAGGGGAAAGAGGGTATACTCATAACCCTAATTATACAAAGGGCATGGGGTGTTTGCAAATAAACACAGTAGGAAGCTTGGAAGCACCTCATTCTACAGAAGGCAGACAAAGTCCTTGAGTAAATACAAGAGGAGCCAGCAGTGGAATCTCATTTTACAGAGTCCAGAGCATGTGTTTGAAATAATAGAAAATTAGGCCATCGGCCAATAAGGATCAAGACCAACCAGTCGAAGGCAAGTCTTTCAGAAATGTTTGCAAGGCCTGGGTCAAAAACATGATGCGGGCCCACTGGAGACTTCCTTCTGTTTTCTGCCAGGTCCCACGAGCACCAATTCTAAGTATAAAACTGCATGTTCTCTAGAAAGAGAAAACAGAAGATCTGCATCTGGCACTGTTTAGAGACTTGACCACGAAAGCTGCCTCAGCATTAACGAGGACATGCTTCCTCTAAAAATGTTAAACTAAATATTGCTGCAGGAGCGGAGAGCCCTGATCAGCGCGGGCCCGCGTCATACTCTCTTCTCTGTTCCCACCACTGTGACAGACCTGATCTAAGGGTCTCATTTTCATGCTGCCAAAAGAGGATCCCTTTATGCACATCTGGTCAATCCTTTTGCCCACAATCCTAATTCCATCTCCGATGAAAGCTGAAATGTGTGTTCAGGCGGCCGCCTTACCAGCTGATGCTGAAAGTGATGCAGCCCACGTTGGAAAGGATGTCGTTGAGACAGTGGTAGGTACCGCCACGATTTTTTAAGTAGACGTTGAGCTTGGTGAACTCCAGCTGGATGTCACTGACGTCATGCAGGAAGAGCACCAGAATTCCAATTTTGTGGTACCTGTCCAGAAATTCAAGCATGGGAGTATTACCACAAATACAGAAAAGGAGCATGTAAAACAGATCAGGGGTGCCGCCCCCTTGTAGCTTACCCTCCCGCCCCCTTGTAGCTTACCCTCCCGCCCCCTTGTAGCTTACCCACCCGCCCCCTTGTAGCTTACCCACCCGCCCCCTTGTAGCTTACCCACCCGCCCCCTTGTAGCTTACCCACCCGCCCCCTTGTAGCTTACCCACCCGCCCCCTTGTAGCTTACCCACCCGCCCCCTTGTAGCTTACCCACCCGCCCCCTTGTAGCTTACCCACCCGCCCCCTTGTAGCTTACCCTCCCGCCCCCTTGTAGCTTACCCACCCGCCCCCTTGTAGCTTACCCACCCGCCCCCTTGTAGCTTACCCACCCGCCCCCTTGTAGCTTACCCACCCGCCCCCTTGTAGCTTACCCTCCCGCCCCCTTGTAGCTTACCCTCCCGCCCCCTTGTAGCTTACCCACCGCCCCCTTGTAGCTTACCCACCCGCCCCCTTGTAGCTTACCCACCCGCCCCCTTGTAGCTTACCCACCCGCCCCCTTGTAGCTTACCCACCCGCCCCCTTGTAGCTTACCCACCCGCCCCCTTGTAGCTTACCCACCCCTTTATAGCTTACCCACCCACCCCCTTGTAGCTTACCCTCCCGCCCCCTTTGTAGCTTACCCTCCCGCCCCCTTTGTAGCTTACCCACCCGCCCCCTTGTAGCTTACCCTCCCGCCCCCTTTGTAGCTTACCCACCCGCCCCCTTGTAGCTTACCCACCCGCCCCCTTTGTAGCTTACCCACCCGCCCCCTTTGTAGCTTACCCACCCGCCCCCTTGTAGCTTACCCACCCGCCCCCTTTGTAGCTTACCCACCCGCCCCCTTTGTAGCTTACCCTCCCGCCCCCTTTGTAGCTTACCCACCCGCCCCCTTTGTAGCTTACCCACCCGCCCCCTTTGTAGCTTACCCTCCCGCCCCCTTTGTAGCTTACCCACCCGCCCCCTTTGTAGCTTACCCACCCGCCCCCTTTGTAGCTTACCCACCCGCCCCCTTGTAGCTTACCCACCCGCCCCCTTTGTAGCTTACCCACCCGCCCCCTTGTAGCTTACCCACCCGCCCCCTTGTAGCTTACCCACCCGCCCCCTTGTAGCGTACCCACCCGCCCCCTTGTAGCTTACCCACCCGCCCCCTTGTAGCTTACCCACCCGCCCCCTTGTAGCTTACCCACCCGCCCCCTTGTAGCTTACCCACCCACCCCCTTGTAGCTTACCCTCCCGCCCCTTTGTAGCTTACCCTCCCGCCCCTTGTAGCTTACCCACCCGCCCCCTTGTAGCTTACCCACCCGCCCCCTTGTAGCTTACCCACCCGCCCCCTTGTAGCTTACCCACCCGCCCCCTTGTAGCTTACCCACCGCCCCCTTGTAGCTTACCCACCCGCCCCCTTGTAGCTTACCCACCCGCCCCCTTGTAGCTTACCCTCCCGCCCCTTGTAGCTTACCCACCCGCCCCCTTGTAGCTTACCCACCCGCCCCCTTGTAGCTTACCCACCCGCCCCCTTGTAGCTTACCCACCCGCCCCCTTGTAGCTTACCCTCCCGCCCCCTTGTAGCTTACCCTCCCGCCCCTTTGTAGCTTACCCACCCACCCCTTTGTAGCTTACCCTCCTACCCCCTTGTAGCTTACCCTCCCACCCCCTTGTAGCTTACCCTCCCACCCCCTTGTAGCTTACCCTCCCACCCCTTTGTAGCTTACCCTCCCACCCCTTTGTAGCTTACCCTCCCACCCCCTTGTAGCTTACCCTCCCACCCCCTTGTAGCTTACCCTCCCACCCCCTTGTAGCTTACCCTCCCACCCCCTTGTAGCTTACCCTCCCACCCCCTTGTAGCTTACCCTCCCGCCCCCTTGTAGCTTACCCTCCCGCCCCTTGTAGCATACCCTCCCGCCCCCTTGTAGCTTACCCTCCCGCCCCCTTGTAGCTTACCCTCCCGCCCCCTTGTAGCTTACCCTCCCGCCCCCTTGTAGCTTACCCTCCCGCCCCTTGTAGCTTACCCTCCCGCCCCCTTGTAGCTTACCCTCCCGCCCCCTTGTAGCTTACCCACCCGCCCCCTTGTAGCTTACCCACCCGCCCCCTTGTAGCTTACCCACTCCCTTGTAGCTTACCCACCCCCTTGTAGCTTACCCACCCACCCCCTTGTAGCTTACCCACCCACCCCCTTGTAGCTTACCCTCCCACCCCCTTGTAGCTTACCCTCCCGCCCCCTTGTAGCTTACCCTCCCGCCCCCTTGTAGCTTACCCACCTGCCCCCTTGTAGCTTACCCACCTGCCCCCTTGTAACTTACCCACCCGCCCCCTTGTAGCTTACCCACCCGCCCCCTTGTAGCTTACCCACCCGCCCCCTTGTAGCTTACCCACCCACCCGCCCCCCTTGTAGCTTACCCGCCCCCCTTGTAGCTTACCCACCCACCTGCCCCCTTTGTAGCTTACCCACCCGCCCCCCTTGTAGCTTACCCGCCCCCCTTGTAGCTTACCCACCCACCTGCCCCCTTTGTAGCTTACCCACCCGCCCCATTGTAGCTTACCCACCCGCCCCCTTGCAGCTTACCCTCCTGCCCCTTGTAGCTTACCCACCCGCCCCCTTGCAGCTTACCCTCCCGCCCCCTTGTAGATTACCCTCCCGCCCCCTTGTAGCTTACCCTCCCGCCCCTTTGTAGCTTACCCTCCCGCCCCTTTGTAGCTTACCCTCCCGCCCCCTTGTAGCTTACCCTCCCGCCCCCTTGTAGCTTACCCTCCCGCCCCTTTGTAGCTTACCCTCCCGCCCCTTTGTAGCTTACCCTCCCGCCCCCTTGTAGCTTACCCTCCCGCCCCCTTGTAGCTTACCCTCCCGCCCCCTTATAGCTTACCCTCCCGCCCCTTGTAGCTTACCCTCCCGCCCCCTTGTAGCTTACCCTCCCGCCCCCTTGTAGCTTACCCTCCCGCCTAATATGAATATTATTGACTATATAGCAGAACAGCTATTGTAATGAACAACTCAGTGGTACTCATTTTATAGACAAGTGAACAGGCTGAACGCCTGAGTCCGCCTCCCCAGGATTAAAACCTGGGATCAGCTTCATCAATCTACACCAAAAATTCAGAAATACAACACAGCCTCTGCTTAATGAATCCATTCTGGAATCAATGCATTGTGACTCCAAAAAGCAACCCTGTTTTATTTGGTATTTTTCTTGAATTACTGGTAGCCATGCCATTAAAAAAGTTACTGGAAAGGGAGGGAGTGTCACGCATGACCAGAGAGATACTCACCGAAAGGCATACGAAACACAGATGAGGACCAGCGTCACAAGGTGGTGGACCAGCATTACCACGGAATCCTTCCGCCAGACATCCATATACAGTGTGGCGTAAGTGGAATGCGCGTAGAAACTGCCTTGCAGGAGGTAGGCAACAGTGATGTCCCAAGGCACCTCCATGCCGCTCACCCAACCTGCAACCAATGGAGAAAACAGGATGGTGAGGAAGAGGCGTGTGGGACACTCCTGGCCTTTTTTTGATCCGCCACAAATAGGGATCTAAGGTAATCCTGCAGGATTGTCTCCTTACAAGGGATCCACTACAGAGAAAACCCAATAACAAAAAGCCAAGGCAATGAAAAGTACATGTAACTCGTTGCAATTAATATTATTACAGTTGATGTCTGTAGGTTATTTTGGTTGTTTCAAAAGCTAGAGCTGTGTTAGGATTAGGGATGGTGAAAAATGTTAAGATTATAGTTAGATTTATGGTTTTCAAAAGGGTTAGGTTTCATAAGAGGTGTAAGGTTATGGTTATGTAACTACGAAAACCGGTACAGCATGGTTAGAAAAAGTGTTGGTGTTAGGGTAGATGAAAGGCAGAGGATCAGGGGTAAAGTTAGGGGCTAAGAAGAGAGTTTGAAAAGGTGTAAGAGTAAGGTTTAATAGATATAAAACACCCTTATTAGTTTCCAGGTAACGTAAGTAAAAAACATAATTTTCAGGCATTCGTTGTAGGGCCTTCGCTGCCGAATTCAGTGTCATAAGACTCTTTGTTGTGATGATGGTTTATAAAGTTTTAGAAAAGGGAGCATACTCGACACCCCCTCTGGCAGCACGCATGTTCCAGCTGCCACTCTGGACTGCAGGCTCGCAGCAGCTTCCCACCCGACCCTTTGGCACCCAGTAGCCTCAGCCTCCTGTAATGGGGGTCCCAGGGTGGGACTTTCAGCCGTGGGTCATGAGAGCTGCACAACTGCTGAGTGGCAACGCCATAACATTGGAGCTCAGGCCTGCTGTACGCCTTTCCATCCATATAGCTGTTGTCCAGGGTTCTGAAGAAGATCAGGAGAGACTGGGCCCAAGTCATCCTTGTGGCTCCAGACTGGGCACGGAGAGTCTGGTATTCCAAACTTCTGCATATAAGCATCGATCCTCTGATCAGGCGCACCTTTGGGAGGATCTTCTGTCGCCGCAGCAGGGAAGGGTCCTCCACCCGAACCTGTCAACTCTACACCCTCTTGCGTGTAGATTGACTGACAGGCCGTCAATGACTTTTGACCTTCCTCCCGAGGTTTGTAACGTTATTTAGGCATCCAGGCAGACCTCCACTAAGACGTGTATGCCTGCCATTGGCAGAAATTTGTATTATATTGCATAGAAAGGTCTTACCGACCCTCTTTCTGCTTCTCTTTCCACTGTTCGTTTATTCATTCTGACCCCTGCCCAGCAGAGCTCACCTTGGGAACTCTCAAGGTTACCTTTCTGCTCGGTCTGCTTTTTTGCGGTTGCCAGACCAGCCCTCTCTCTTTAAGTTTCCTATTGTCCATAGATTTCTTGAAGGACCGGCTCACTTGTTTCCACCCACGCCCTTTTTTATGCCACAATGGGACCTTAATTTGGTCCTCAACTACTTAATGTGTGGTCCCTTTGAGCCGTAACATAACTGTCCCCTCCGGCTGTTGACCATCAAAACAGCCTTCTTAGTGGCGGTTACATCAGCCCGGAGGGTGAGTGAGTTGCAGGCTTTATCTTGCTTGCTGCCCTATCTAATGTATTTTCCAGACAAAGTGGAGCTTTGCACCTGGGCTTCCTTTTTACCCAAGGTCGTAATCCCATTCCATCTGGGTCAGTCTATTAGGTGGCCCACCTTCTTTGCTCCCCCGCATTCCTCTAAGGAGGAGGAGCATCTCCACGCCGGGTGGACAATCAACTCTTTGTGGCATATATTGGAGCAAAGAAGGGAAGGGCAGTTTGGAAAAGGACCATCTCTCGCTGGGTCGTTCTCTGCATCAAGATTTGTTATGCCTTGTCAAAGAAACAGCCCCCAGAGGGATTAAGAGGCCATTCCACCAGGGGAAAGGCTGCGACTATGGCCTTATATCGGGTGTCCCAGTCCTGGACATCTGTCAGGCAGCAGCGTGGGCATCTTTGCACACATTTGCAAAACACTACTGCCTGGACGGTCAGGTCCGCAGATATGCCTGCCCGGTCCTGCAGGACTTTCTAGTTTAAGGTATTGGTCCACAGCCCACCGCCGGGATGGTATGGCTTGGGTATCCAATTCAAAGGTAAGAAATATGCAGCTAGAAGTCTTTATCAGATGAACAAGTTACTTACCTTCGGTAACGCATTATATGGTAGAGCCTCTATCTAGCTGCAGATTCTTTACAGCCCCACCCATGCCTCCCCGCTTCGTGGACTGATATTGTAGGGCTAGTTACTTACTTCATCGCTATTTGCTTCTGGCGTGGAAAAAAAAGTACCGACGTCTGCATGCCTGGGTGCACTTAGATAGGTACTGCAACGTCATAACCGATGCTACCGACGACGTCACGCGGAGCCGAATGGGGCCACCCGAAGGCATGCGCATGGGGTATTGCTCAGCAAGAAATTTCCGGATCCAGCCTGATGCCTGGGATATTCAAAGGTAAGGAATATGCATCTGGATAGAGTCTCTACCTGATAACGCGTTATCGAAGGTAAGAAACTTGTTCTTTAAAAAAGCTCTTTTCGCTACGTTTTAAAACAACCCTTTCATGCAACTTTTTAGGTCTCGCCTACGCAGCGTGCATGCGCTGCTTAGGAGGGCCTTTAGCCGTCGTTCTTCAATTTTTCAAGCACTGCACTCGTGCTTGTGGCGGCATCTACCTTGTGGGAGAGAGCAGGGCCGCGCCACAAGCATGAATGCAGCGCTTGAAAAGTGAAGACTGCGCATGCACCACTCCCGCTGTGTAGATCAGTAGACAGGCATTTTTAAAGCGTGCCCATTGCTGATAATTATGCAGAAAGGTACGGTTGCTGTAGCGATGTGTGAGCGTGGTGTTAAACAATGGTTAGCACACTAGCTTTTTTCTTCATAGCAACATGCCCTACATTATAGGATGCGCATTTGTCTTGAGAGCGGAACGGAGCTAGAGTTACAGCAGGAATCACGCGCTAGAGCTCCTGTGCTGGAGAACTTGTGCACAACTTGAATAACGGAGGAGTCCCGCGCTAAGGCTCAAGCGCTTGTAAGCTCATGCACTCTTCGAAATTGTAATTATCCAAGTTATCATGCCTGTCCATAGAGATCAGATGCATTAACAGTGTTGCACTTCGTTTTTGTTTCCTTCAAGTATTCTGCGGGCCTCCTGTTTTTTTGATGCATAATTTCTGTCAATAACAAACTAACAAGGATTACCATCCTTGTACATAGAGGAGTTCTAAACTCCCTACATGGCGTTTTAAACTACAGGACCACAATTCCCTAGATACATTCTATCATTCAACATCACATGCTATTATGCCAGTCCGGCTACATGTGCTTATGTTGAACTGCCACTCATTCATTTTATTCATTAGTAACTTTATTCGGTTATTATCATAAAAACAACCATAAAAGTACAATAAAATACAATCAATAAAAACTACAGTCAAAGATAAAAAGTAGGACATCAGCCAATCGTTACATAAAAAAAGATTTTCATATACAAATTGATTTCCGCAATCTAAAAATATTTCTAAAAAATTCAGACATGGATGCAACTATAAATATAGTATCTAGTTTCTGTAGTGCTAAAAAAGCTGGGCGGTACCGATTTACTTCCATTACCTTCAATATAGGAACAATCAGCCTCTTTCGTGGAAATACATTAAATTTACAGGAAAATAAAATGCGAATATCTGATTGTTCTGATGAATCATCACAAGGGCATTTAATCATATGTTTTGACCAATTGTTCATCTCAGGGAAACTGAAAACTCTAAAAAGAATGTTTAACCTAAAACGAGTTAATAAGAATCTTTCACAATCACTCATATGTAAAGTTATGTATGGTTGTAATTTGCTAGAGGTCATTATTAGTTGGTGAGCTATTACTGTCTTTTTTTTCAATTCCTCAGCAGTTCTTGTCTCCTCCAGGTACTTCATACATTGGTTTTTCAGCTCTTTCCTGGGGATATGGCACATTGAGCGTGGATCATCGAAATATTTTTGACAGCCCAATTTTATAAAACAGTTTTTTACAAATGTCAGCCACTCTATCTTGCTTGCATGCTCTAGACTTATGGCATCCTTTAAAATAGTGCGGTTCAGAGCACAGTCCTCAGTGGTCCACACCCTATGCCACAGAAGTATAGGTTGGACCTTGATGGTGTCTTCTATGTACGGAACTGCCACTCATTTTCCTTCTTGTATATGTTGCATTGGGGTTTTAAAGTAGTTATTTTTTGCTATAATACATAGCGTTGAGTCTTTTAAAAATTAAAAAGTAAAAAGCATTGGCATAGCCAATAGGTCTCGCCTTTGAAACATTATAAGTCTTTAGACATGCAACAGTTGATGTTGTTGCACCAAGGATATTGTGCTGGATAACCAAACACTTGTAAGGTCCCAAATTGGCTATGCCAATGCTTGTTTTTTTAGGTTTCAACTAAACAGTGCATGTGCTGCGCTGCGAGATGTATTGTTTACAATTCGTGGGCTTACAACTCGCCCACAGCATGCCATTGGATGTTTTTATTTTCACTCTCATTTGCAATCCTTCCATTTCTTAGCCCCCATAGGCTTCTCTTCCTTTCTTGTTTTGGCTCCTCCTTGGAGCATGGCCCAAGTATGTGTTCTTCCTCATCCTGCCTCTTCTTATGCAACACACTTTTTATTTTATAAGCGTTTCAGTATTATTAATGTACATGCACCGCTCTTCCGTACCTTTAACACAGGCATACAGCTTCTTGTTTATGTTGCTTTCACCCTATATGCCGTCTCTATTGACCCTTTTGTTACTTACACCCACAGCTGCACTACTCTGTCACTTTACACTACTCCACGCCACTGCATGGCACTATACGCCACTCTACTCTTTACCACCCCACCCCACCCCACCCCACCCCACCCCACCCCACCCCACCCCACCCCACCCTGTACCACCACCCCACCCTGTACCACCCCCACCCCACCCCACCACACCACCCCACCCCACCCCACCACACCACCCCACCCCACCACACCACCCCACCACACACCCCACCACACCACCCCACCACACCCCACCACACCACCCCACCACACCCCACCACACCCCACCACACCACCCCACCACACCACCCCACCACACCACCCCACCACACCACCCCCCACCACACCACCCCCCACCACACCACCCCCACCACACACCACACCACCCCCACCACACACCACACCACCCCCACCACACACCACACCACCCCCCACCACACCACACCCCACCACACCACACCCCACCACACCACACCACACCCCACCACACACACCACACCCCACCACACCCCCCACTCCAATCCACTCTATACCCCCCACTCCAATCCACTCTATACCCCCCCCACTCCAATCCACTCTATAACCCCCCCCACTCCAATCCACTCTATACCCCCCCACTCCAATCCACTCTATACCCCCCACTCCAATCCACTCTATACCCCCCCACTCCAATCCCCTCTATACCCCCCCACTCCAATCCACTCTATACCCCCCCCACTCCAATCCACTCTATACCCCCCACTCCAATCCACTCTATACCCCCCACTCCAATCCACTCTATACCCCCCACTCCAATCCACTCTATACCCCCCACTCCAATCCACTCTATACCCCCCCACTCCAATCCACTCTATACCCCCCACTCCAATCCACTCTATACCCCCACTCCAATCCACTCTATACCCCCCACTCCAATCCACTCTATACCCCCCACTCCAATCCACTCTATACCCCCCACTCCAATCCACTCTATACCCCCCATTCCAATCCACTCTATACCCCCCACTCCAATCCACTCTATACCCCCCCACTCCAATCCACTCTATACCCCCCCACACCAATCCACTCTATAACCCCCCCACACCAATCCACTCTATACCCCCCCACTCCAATCCACTCTATACCCCCCACTCCAATCCACTCTATACCCCCCACTCCAATCCACTCTATACCCCCCACTCCAATCCACTCTATACCCCCCACTCCAATCCACTCTATACCCCCCCACTCCAATCCACTCTATACCCCCACTCCAATCCTTTCTATACCCCAACTCCAATCCACTCTATACCCCCACTCCAATCCACTCTATACCCCCCACTCCAATCCACTCTATAACCCCCCACTCCAATCCACTCTATACCCCCCACTCCAATCCACTCTATACCCCCCACTCCAATCCACTCTATACCCCCCACTCCAATCCACTCTATACCCCCCACTCCAATCCACTCTATAACCCCCCACTCCAATCCACTCTATACCCCCCCCCACTCCAATCCACTCTATACCCCCCCCACTCCAATCCACTCTATACCCCCCACTCCAATCCACTCTATACCCCCCCACTCCAATCCACTCTATACCCCCCCACTCCAATCCACTCTATACCCCCCACTCCAATCCACTCTATCCCCCCCACTCCAATCCACTCTATACCCCCCCACTCCAATCCACTCTATACCCCCCACTCCAATCCACTCTATACCCCCCACTCCAATCCACTCTATACCCCCCCACTCCAATCCACTCTATACCCCCCCACTCCAATCCACTCTATACCCCCCACTCCAATCCACTCTATACCCCCCCACTCCAATCCACTCTATACCCCCCATTCCAATCCACTCTATACCCCCCAATCCAATCCATTCTATACCCCCCAATCCAATCCATTCTATACCCCCGAATCCAATCCATTCTATACCCCCCACTCCAATCCATTCTATACCCCCCACTCCAATCCATTCTATACCCCCCACTCCAATCCACTCTATACCGCCCACTCCAATCCACTCTATACCCCCACTCCAATCCACTCTATACCCCCCCACTCCAATCCACTCCATAGCCCCCACTCCAATCCACTCTATACCCCCACTCCAATCCACTCTATACCCCCCACCCCCACTCCAATCCACTCTATACCCCACTCCAATCCACTCTATACCCCCCACTCCAATCCACTCTATACCCCCACTCCAATCCACTCTATACCCCCCACTCCAATCCACTCTATACCCCCCCACTCCAATCCACTCTATACCCCCCCACTCCAATCCACTCTATACCCCCCCACTCCAATCCACTCTATACCCCCCACTCCAATCCACTCTATACCCCTCACTCCAATCCACTCTATACCCCCCACTCCAATCCACTCTATACCCCCCCCCCACTCCAATCCACTCTATACCCCTCACTCCAATCCACTCTATACCCCCCCACTCCAATCCACTCTATACCCCCCACTCCAATCCACTCTATACCCCCCCACTCCAATCCACTCTATACCCCCCCACTCCAATCCACTCTATACCCCCCCACTCCAATCCACTCTATACCCCCCACTCCAATCCACTCTATAACCCCCCACTCCAATCCATTCTATACCCCCCACTCCAATCCACTCTATACCCCCCACTCCAATCCACTCTATACCCCCCACTCCAATCCACTCTATACCCCCCCACTCCAATCCACTCTATACCCCCCCACTCCAATCCACTCTATACCCCCACTCCAATCCACTCTATACCCCCCACTCCAATCCACTCTATACCCCCCACTCCAATCCATTCTATACCCCCCACTCCAATCCACTCTATACCCCCCACTCCAATCCACTCTATACCCCCCACTCCAATCCACTCTATACCCCCCCACTCCAATCCACTCTATACCCCCCATTCCAATCCACTCTATACCCCCCATTCCAATCCACTCTATACCCCCCAATCCAATCCATTCTATACCCCCACTCCAATCCATTCTATACCCCCCACTCCAATCCATTCTATACCCCCCACTCCAATCCATTCTATACCCCCCACTCCAATCCACTCTATACCCCCACTCCAATCCACTCTATACCCCCCACTCCAATCCACTCTATACCCCCACTCCAATCCACTCTATACCCCCCACTCCAATCCACTCCATAGCCCCCACTCCAATCCACTCTATACCCCCACTCCAATCCACTCTATACCCCCCACCCCCACTCCAATCCACTCTATAACCCCCACTCCAATCCACTCTATACCCCCCACTCCAATCCACTCTATACCCCCACTCCAATCCACTCTATACCCCCCACTCCAATCCAATCCACTCTATACCCCCCACTCCAATCCACTCTATACCCCCACTCCAATCCACTCTATACCCCCCACTCCAATCCACTCTATACCCCCCCACTCCAATCCACTTTATACCCCTCACTCCAATCCACTCTATACCCCCCACTCCAATCCACTCTATACCCCCCACTCCAATCCACTCTATACCCCCACTCCAATCCACTCTATACCCCCACTCCAATCCACTCTATAACGCCCCACTCCAATCCACTATATACCCCCCACTCCAATCCACTATATACCCCCACTCCAATCCACTCTATACCCCCCACTCCAATCCACTTTATACCCCCCACTCCAATCCACTCTATACCCCCACTCCAATCCACTCTATACCCCCCACTCCAATCCACTCTATACCCCCCCACTCCAATCCACTCTATACCCCCCCACTCCAATCCACTCTATACCCCCCCACTCCAATCCACTCTATACCCCCCACTCCAATCCACTCTATACCCCCCTCTCCAATCCACTCTATACGCCCCACTCCAATCCACTCTATACCCCCCACTCCAATCCACTCTATACCCCCCACTCCAATCCACTCTATACGCCCCACTCCAATCCACTCTATAACCCCCACTCCAATCCACTCTATACCCCCCACTCCAATCCACTCTATACCCCCACTCCAATCCACTCTATACCCCCACTCCAATCCACTCTATACCCCCACTCCAATCCACTCTATACCCCCCACTCCAATCCACTCTATACCCCCACTCCAATCCACTCTATACCCCCGCTCCAATCCACTCTATACCCCCGCTCCAATCCACTCTATACCCCCGCTCCAATCCACTCCATACCCCCACTCCAATCCACTCCATACCCCCCACTCCAATCCACTCCATACCCCCACTCCAATCCACTCTATACCCCCCACTCCAATCCACTCTATACCCCCCACTCCAATCCACTCTATACCCCCACTACTATCCACTCCATACCCCCCACTCCAATCCGCTCTATACCCCAACTCCAATCCACTCTATACCCCCCACTCCAATCCACTCTATACCCCCCACTCCAATCCACTCTATACCCCCCCACTCCAATCCACTCTATACCCCCCCACTCCAATCCACTCTATACCCCCCACTCCAATCCACTCTATACCCCCCACTCCAATCCACTCTATACCCCCCCACTCCAATCCACTCTATACCCCCCCCCACTCCAATCCACTCTATACCCCCCACTCCAATCCACTCTATACCCCCCACTCCAATCCACTCTATACCCCCCCCACTCCAATCCACTCTATACCCCCCCACTCCAATCCATTCTATACCCCCCACTCCAATCCATTCTATACCCCCCACTCCAATCCACTCTATACCCCCCACTCCAATCCACTCTATACCCCCCACTCCAATCCACTCTATACCCCCCCACTCCAATCCACTCTATACCCCCCATTCCAATCCACTCTATACCCCCCAATCCAATCCATTCTATACCCCCCAATCCAATCCATTCTATACCCCCGAATCCAATCCATTCTATACCCCCCACTCCAATCCATTCTATACCCCCCACTCCAATCCATTCTATACCCCCCACTCCAATCCACTCTATACCCCCCACTCCAATCCACTCTATACCCCCCCACTCCAATCCACTCCATAGCCCCCACTCCAATCCACTCTATACCCCCACTCCAATCCACTCTATACCCCCCACCCCCACTCCAATCCACTCTATACCCCCACTCCAATCCACGCTATACCCCCCACTCCAATCCACGCTATACCCCCCACTCCAAACCACTCTATACCCCCACTCCAATCCACTCTATAAACCCCCCACTCTCCAATCCACTCTATACCCCCCACTCCAATCCACTCTATACCCCCCCACTCCAATCCACTCTATACCCCCACTCCAATCCACTCTATACCCCCCCACTCCAATCCACTCTATACCCCTCACTCCAATCCACTCTATACCCCCCACTCCAATCCACTCTATACCCCCCCACTCCAATCCACTCTATACCCCCCACTCCAATCCACTCTAAAACCCCCCACTCCAATCCACTCTATACCCCCCACTCCAATCCACTCTATACCCCCCCACTCCAATCCACTCTATACCCCCCCACTCCAATCCACTCTATACCCCCCCACTCCAATCCACTCTATACCCCCCCACTCCAATCCACTCTATACCCCACCCACTCCAATCCACTCTATACCCCACCCACTCCAATCCACTCTATACCCCCCCCACTCCAATCCACTCTATACCCCCCCCACTCCAATCCACTCTATACCCCCCACTCCAATCCACTCTATACCCCCCCACTCCAATCCACTCTATACCCCCCCACTCCAATCCACTCTATACCCCCCCACTCCAATCCACTCTATACCCCCCCCCACTCCAATCCACTCTATACCCCCCCCACTCCAATCCACTCTATACCCCCCCACTCCAATCCACTCTATACCCCTCACTCCAATCCACTCTATACCCCCCACTCCAATCCACTCTATACCCCCCCACTCCAATCCACTCTATACCCCCCACTCCAATCCACTCTATACCCCCCACTCCAATCCACTCTATACCCCTCACTCCAATCCACTCTATACCCCCCACTCCAATCCACTCTATACCCCCCCCCACTCCAATCCACTCTATACCCCCCCACTCCAATCCACTCTATACCCCCACTCCAATCCACTCTATAACCCCCCACTCCAATCCACTCTATACCCCCCCACTCCAATCCACTCTATACCCCCCACTCCAATCCACTCTATACCCCCCACTCCAATCCATTCTATACCCCTACCCCCCACTCCAATCCACTCTATACCCCCCACTCCAATCCACTCTATACCCCCCCACTCCAATCCACTCTATACCCCCCATTCCAATCCACTCTATACCCCCCACTCCAATCCACTCTATACCCCCCAATCCAATCCATTCTATACCCCCGAATCCAATCCATTCTATACCCCCCACTCCATTCCATTCTATACCCCCCACTCCAATCCATTCTATACCCCCCACTCCAATCCACTCTATACCCCCACTCCAATCCACTCTATACCCCCACTCCAATCCACTCTATACCCCCACTCCAATCCACTCTATACCCCCACTCCAATCCACTCCATAGCCCCCACTCCAATCCACTCTATACCCCCACTCCAATCCACTCTATACCCCCAACCCCACTCCAATCCACTCTATACCCCCACTCCAATCCACTCTATACCCCCCACTCCAATCCACTCTATACCCCCACTCCAATCCACTCTATACCCCCCACTCCAATCCACTCTATACCCCCCCACTCCAATCCACTCTATACCCCCCACTCCAATCCACTCTATACCCCCCCACTCCAATCCACTCTATACCCCTCACTCCAATCCACTCTATACCCCCCACTCCAATCCACTCTATACCCCCCACTCCAATCCACTCTATACCCCCACTCCAATCCACTCTATACCCCCACTCCAATCCACTCTATACGCCCCACTCCAATCCACTATATACCCCCACTCCAATCCACTATATACCCCCACTCCAATCCACTCTATACCCCCCACTCCAATCCACTCTATACCCCCCACTCCAATTCACTCTATAACCCCCCACTCCAATCCACTCTATACCCCCCCACTCCAATCCACTCTATACCCC
>NW_028248149.1:0-55830 GCF_964263255.1 Lissotriton vulgaris
TCCCGGAGGAGCCCAGTGACTGACTCGGGAATCGTGTCAGCCAAGGGGTCCAAGCCATTGGACATGGATCCACCTATCCCTCTTTCCCTAACAACTGCCGCGCCGAATGAGTATCCAGCCCTGATATTTAAGGCACAGATCTGCACACGCTGTGTGTAGTACACGCGAGCTGGAAGAAGGCAGAACGCTGAAACGTGTCCTCAAAACTTGTGTACTTTTAATAAAAGGATTGAACTCACCCCAAGAGTGCGGAGTGTTTTTGGACACCGGAGCTTGTATATATATATATATGTATGTATATATATATGTGTGTATATATATATATATATATATGTATATATATATATATATATATATATATATATATATATATATATATATATATATATATATATATATATATATATATATATATATATATATATATATATATATATATATATATATATATATATATATGTTTGTATATATCAACACGAAAAGTTTGCCACACATGAAGACGCCACCTGCAGTGAAGTTGAAAGAGCCTTTAATGGAAGACCTATATTTACAACAAGGGGTGGTGAGGGACAGAGTCTCTGAATTAAGCAGAAAGCTCTCACCCAGTCAAGAGATCAGGGCTAGATCCAACACCGTTTTTTAGCTCACTGCACCATCCCAGTTTCAGAACCTGGCTGTATGCAAATTAGTCTGTTCCTGTCCCAGTGCATGATGGGAACAGGGCAAACCAAACTACAAAAGCCAATTCTTACACTGGGAAGGAAACAAGCTCCCGGGGACCGGTTTCTGGCATTACAGCCGTCTTCGGCCCGGTTTGCTTGAATCCTGATGGTGCAATGAGCAAGGGTCTCACATCTGAGAATACCCTTCCACGCTTAGGGTGGACAAAAATATTTACAACAAGGGGTGGTGAGGGACAGAGTCTCTGAATTAAGCAGAAAGCTCTCACCCAGTCAAGAGATCAGGGCTAGATCCAACACCGTTTTTTAGCTCACTGCACCATCCCAGTTTCAGAACCTGGCTGTATGCAAATTAGTCTGTTCCTGTCCCAGTGCATGATGGGAACAGGGCAAACCAAACTACAAAAGCCAATTCTTACACTGGGAAGGAAACAAGCTCCCGGGGACCGGTTTCTGGCATTACAGCCGTCTTCGGCCCGGTTTACTTGAATCCTGATGGTGCAATGAGCAAGGGTCTCACATCTGAGAATACCCTTCCACGCTTAGGGTGGACAAAAATATTTACAACAAGGGGTGGTGAGGGACAGAGTCTCTGAATTAAGCAGAAAGCTCTCACCCAGTCAAGAGATCAGGGCTAGATCCAACACCGTTTTTTAGCTCACTGCACCATCCCAGTTTCAGAACCTGGCTGTATGCAAATTAGTCTGTTCCTGTCCCAGTGCATGATGGGAACAGGGCAAACCAAACTACAAAAGCCAATTCTTACACTGGGAAGGAAACAAGCTCCCGGGGACCGGTTTCTGGCATTACAGCCGTCTTCGGCCCGGTTTGCTTGAATCCTGATGGTGCAATGAGCAAGGGTCTCACATCTGAGAATACCCTTCCACGCTTAGGGTGGACAAAAATATTTACAACAAGGGGTGGTGAGGGACAGAGTCTCTGAATTAAGCAGAAAGCTCTCACCCAGTCAAGAGATCAGGGCTAGATCCAACACCGTTTTTTAGCTCACTGCACCATCCCAGTTTCAGAACCTGGCTGTATGCAAATTAGTCTGTTCCTGTCCCAGTGCATGATGGGAACAGGGCAAACCAAACTACAAAAGCCAATTCTTACACTGGGAAGGAAACAAGCTCCCGGGGACCGGTTTCTGGCATTACAGCCGTCTTCGGCCCGGTTTGCTTGAATCCTGATGGTGCAATGAGCAAGGGTCTCACATCTGAGAATACCCTTCCACGCTTAGGGTGGACAAAAATATTTACAACAAGGGGTGGTGAGGGACAGAGTCTCTGAATTAAGCAGAAAGCTCTCACCCAGTCAAGAGATCAGGGCTAGATCCAACACCGTTTTTTAGCTCACTGCACCATCCCAGTTTCAGAACCTGGCTGTATGCAAATTAGTCTGTTCCTGTCCCAGTGCATGATGGGAACAGGGCAAACCAAACTACAAAAGCCAATTCTTACACTGGGAAGGAAACAAGCTCCCGGGGACCGGTTTCTGGCATTACAGCCGTCTTCGGCCCGGTTTGCTTGAATCCTGATGGTGCAATGAGCAAGGGTCTCACATCTGAGAATACCCTTCCACGCTTAGGGTGGACAAAAATATTTACAACAAGGGGTGGTGAGGGACAGAGTCTCTGAATTAAGCAGAAAGCTCTCACCCAGTCAAGAGATCAGGGCTAGATCCAACACCGTTTTTTAGCTCACTGCACCATCCCAGTTTCAGAACCTGGCTGTATGCAAATTAGTCTGTTCCTGTCCCAGTGCATGATGGGAACAGGGCAAACCAAACTACAAAAGCCAATTCTTACACTGGGAAGGAAACAAGCTCCCGGGGACCGGTTTCTGGCATTACAGCCGTCTTCGGCCCGGTTTGCTTGAATCCTGATGGTGCAATGAGCAAGGGTCTCACATCTGAGAATACCCTTCCACGCTTAGGGTGGACAAAAATATTTACAACAAGGGGTGGTGAGGGACAGAGTCTCTGAATTAAGCAGAAAGCTCTCACCCAGTCAAGAGATCAGGGCTAGATCCAACACCGTTTTTTAGCTCACTGCACCATCCCAGTTTCAGAACCTGGCTGTATGCAAATTAGTCTGTTCCTGTCCCAGTGCATGATGGGAACAGGGCAAACCAAACTACAAAAGCCAATTCTTACACTGGGAAGGAAACAAGCTCCCGGGGACCGGTTTCTGGCATTACAGCCGTCTTCGGCCCGGTTTGCTTGAATCCTGATGGTGCAATGAGCAAGGGTCTCACATCTGAGAATACCCTTCCACGCTTAGGGTGGACAAAAATATTTACAACAAGGGGTGGTGAGGGACAGAGTCTCTGAATTAAGCAGAAAGCTCTCACCCAGTCAAGAGATCAGGGCTAGATCCAACACCGTTTTTTAGCTCACTGCACCATCCCAGTTTCAGAACCTGGCTGTATGCAAATTAGTCTGTTCCTGTCCCAGTGCATGATGGGAACAGGGCAAACCAAACTACAAAAGCCAATTCTTACACTGGGAAGGAAACAAGCTCCCGGGGACCGGTTTCTGGCATTACAGCCGTCTTCGGCCCGGTTTGCTTGAATCCTGATGGTGCAATGAGCAAGGGTCTCACATCTGAGAATACCCTTCCACGCTTAGGGTGGACAAAAATATTTACAACAAGGGGTGGTGAGGGACAGAGTCTCTGAATTAAGCAGAAAGCTCTCACCCAGTCAAGAGATCAGGGCTAGATCCAACACCGTTTTTTAGCTCACTGCACCATCCCAGTTTCAGAACCTGGCTGTATGCAAATTAGTCTGTTCCTGTCCCAGTGCATGATGGGAACAGGGCAAACCAAACTACAAAAGCCAATTCTTACACTGGGAAGGAAACAAGCTCCCGGGGACCGGTTTCTGGCATTACAGCCGTCTTCGGCCCGGTTTGCTTGAATCCTGATGGTGCAATGAGCAAGGGTCTCACATCTGAGAATACCCTTCCACGCTTAGGGTGGACAAAAATATTTACAACAAGGGGTGGTGAGGGACAGAGTCTCTGAATTAAGCAGAAAGCTCTCACCCAGTCAAGAGATCAGGGCTAGATCCAACACTGTTTTTTAGCTCACTGCACCATCCCAGTTTCAGAACCTGGCTGTATGCAAATTAGTCTGTTCCTGTCCCAGTGCATGATGGGAACAGGGCAAACCAAACTACAAAAGCCAATTCTTACACTGGGAAGGAAACAAGCTCCCGGGGACCGGTTTCTGGCATTACAGCCGTCTTCGGCCCGGTTTGCTTGAATCCTGATGGTGCAATGAGCAAGGGTCTCACATCTGAGAATACCCTTCCACGCTTAGGGTGGACAAAAATATTTACAACAAGGGGTGGTGAGGGACAGAGTCTCTGAATTAAGCAGAAAGCTCTCACCCAGTCAAGAGATCAGGGCTAGATCCAACACCGTTTTTTAGCTCACTGCACCATCCCAGTTTCAGAACCTGGCTGTATGCAAATTAGTCTGTTCCTGTCCCAGTGCATGATGGGAACAGGGCAAACCAAACTACAAAAGCCAATTCTTACACTGGGAAGGAAACAAGCTCCCGGGGACCGGTTTCTGGCATTACAGCCGTCTTCGGCCCGGTTTGCTTGAATCCTGATGGTGCAATGAGCAAGGGTCTCACATCTGAGAATACCCTTCCACGCTTAGGGTGGACAAAAATATTTACAACAAGGGGTGGTGAGGGACAGAGTCTCTGAATTAAGCAGAAAGCTCTCACCCAGTCAAGAGATCAGGGCTAGATCCAACACCGTTTTTTAGCTCACTGCACCATCCCAGTTTCAGAACCTGGCTGTATGCAAATTAGTCTGTTCCTGTCCCAGTGCATGATGGGAACAGGGCAAACCAAACTACAAAAGCCAATTCTTACACTGGGAAGGAAACAAGCTCCCGGGGACCGGTTTCTGGCATTACAGCCGTCTTCGGCCCGGTTTGCTTGAATCCTGATGGTGCAATGAGCAAGGGTCTCACATCTGAGAATACCCTTCCACGCTTAGGGTGGACAAAAATATTTACAACAAGGGGTGGTGAGGGACAGAGTCTCTGAATTAAGCAGAAAGCTCTCACCCAGTCAAGAGATCAGGGCTAGATCCAACACCGTTTTTTAGCTCACTGCACCATCCCAGTTTCAGAACCTGGCTGTATGCAAATTAGTCTGTTCCTGTCCCAGTGCATGATGGGAACAGGGCAAACCAAACTACAAAAGCCAATTCTTACACTGGGAAGGAAACAAGCTCCCGGGGACCGGTTTCTGGCATTACAGCCGTCTTCGGCCCGGTTTGCTTGAATCCTGATGGTGCAATGAGCAAGGGTCTCACATCTGAGAATACCCTTCCACGCTTAGGGTGGACAAAAATATTTACAACAAGGGGTGGTGAGGGACAGAGTCTCTGAATTAAGCAGAAAGCTCTCACCCAGTCAAGAGATCAGGGCTAGATCCAACACCGTTTTTTAGCTCACTGCACCATCCCAGTTTCAGAACCTGGCTGTATGCAAATTAGTCTGTTCCTGTCCCAGTGCATGATGGGAACAGGGCAAACCAAACTACAAAAGCCAATTCTTACACTGGGAAGGAAACAAGCTCCCGGCTTAACTCAGACACTCTGTTCATCACCACCCCCCTTTTTGTAAATCGTTTTTGGCCACTATATGTGTGGCAGGGTATACTCAGACATGAGTCCCTTTCTCACTGCTCCATCAGGATTCAAGCAAGCCGGGCCGAAGAAGGCTGAAATGCCAGAAACCGGTCCCCGGTAGCTTGTCTCCTTTCTGGTGAAGAATTGGCTTGGTAGTTTGGTCTGCCCTGTTCCCATGATGCACTGGGCCAGGGACAGACTGATTTGCATATAGCCAGGTTCTGAGCTGGGATGGGGCAGTGAGATAAATAACGGTGATGGATCAAGCCCTGATCTTTGGACTGGGTAAGAGTGGTCTGTTTAACTCAGACACTCTGTTCATCACCACCCCCCTTTTTGTAAATCGTTTTTGGCCACTATATGTGTGGCAGGGTATACTCAGACATGAGTCCCTTTCTCACTGCTCCATCAGGATTCAAGCAAGCCGGGCCGAAGAAGGCTGAAATGCCAGAAACCGGTCCCCGGTAGCTTGTCTCCTTTCTGGTGAAGAATTGGCTTGGTAGTTTGGTCTGCCCTGTTCCCATGATGCACTGGGCCAGGGACAGACTGATTTGCATATAGCCAGGTTCTGAGCTGGGATGGGGCAGTGAGATAAATAACGGTGATGGATCAAGCCCTGATCTTTGGACTGGGTAAGAGTGGTCTGTTTAACTCAGACACTCTGTTCATCACCACCCCCCTTTTTGTAAATCGTTTTTGGCCACTATATGTGTGGCAGGGTATACTCAGACATGAGTCCCTTTCTCACTGCTCCATCAGGATTCAAGCAAGCCGGGCCGAAGAAGGCTGAAATGCCAGAAACCGGTCCCCGGTAGCTTGTCTCCTTTCTGGTGAAGAATTGGCTTGGTAGTTTGGTCTGCCCTGTTCCCATGATGCACTGGGCCAGGGACAGACTGATTTGCATATAGCCAGGTTCTGAGCTGGGATGGGGCAGTGAGATAAATAACGGTGATGGATCAAGCCCTGATCTTTGGACTGGGTAAGAGTGGTCTGTTTAACTCAGACACTCTGTTCATCACCACCCCCCTTTTTGTAAATCGTTTTTGGCCACTATATGTGTGGCAGGGTATACTCAGACATGAGTCCCTTTCTCACTGCTCCATCAGGATTCAAGCAAGCCGGGCCGAAGAAGGCTGAAATGCCAGAAACCGGTCCCCGGTAGCTTGTCTCCTTTCTGGTGAAGAATTGGTTTGGTAGTTTGGTCTGCCCTGTTCCCATGATGCACTGGGCCAGGGACAGACTGATTTGCATATAGCCAGGTTCTGAGCTGGGATGGGGCAGTGAGATAAATAACGGTGATGGATCAAGCCCTGATCTTTGGACTGGGTAAGAGTGGTCTGTTTAACTCAGACACTCTGTTCATCACCACCCCCCTTTTTGTAAATCGTTTTTGGCCACTATATGTGTGGCAGGGTATACTCAGACATGAGTCCCTTTCTCACTGCTCCATCAGGATTCAAGCAAGCCGGGCCGAAGAAGGCTGAAATGCCAGAAACCGGTCCCCGGTAGCTTGTCTCCATTCTGGTGAAGAATTGGCTTGGTAGTTTGGTCTGCCCTGTTCCCATGATGCACTGGGCCAGGGACAGACTGATTTGCATATAGCCAGGTTCTGAGCTGGGATGGGGCAGTGAGATAAATAACGGTGATGGATCAAGCCCTGATCTTTGGACTGGGTAAGAGTGGTCTGTTTAACTCAGACACTCTGTTCATCACCACCCCCCTTTTTGTAAATCGTTTTTGGCCACTATATGTGTGGCAGGGTATACTCAGACATGAGTCCCTTTCTCACTGCTCCATCAGGATTCAAGCAAGCCGGGCCGAAGAAGGCTGAAATGCCAGAAACCGGTCCCCGGTAGCTTGTCTCCTTTCTGGTGAAGAATTGGCTTGGTAGTTTGGTCTGCCCTGTTCCCATGATGCACTGGGCCAGGGACAGACTGATTTGCATATAGCCAGGTTCTGAGCTGGGATGGGGCAGTGAGATAAATAACGGTGATGGATCAAGCCCTGATCTTTGGACTGGGTAAGAGTGGTCTGTTTAACTCAGACACTCTGTTCATCACCACCCCCCTTTTTGTAAATCGTTTAATGGAAGACCAGCATCGTGCAGCAGCAAAGTTCCACTCCAAATTGTAGGGAGCCCAACGCGTTTCAAACACTGGCGTGTTCTTGTTCACAGGCAGGCGAGGAGTGCTAGCGGGTCAGCTGGGGAGCATCTGATAAATATTCCAAATGTTTGTATATATATGTGTATATATATGTATATATATATATATATATATATATGTGTATATGTTTGTATATATATGTATATATATATATATATATATATATATATATATATATATATATATATATATATATATATATATATATATAACGCTCCTATTCCTCTTCGCTTGGCAAAAAGAAGACAAAACAGCACTCGAGGGTTACATGCCAACCACGCTAGATTTTATTCGCGAGGGGGCTCACACAGACTCGTTTCGGCGTGCTGCCTTCAACAGTGTGTGTTACACAGATACAACCACCGGCATGTTAATAAAGTTTTGCAATGATCATGAAAAATAACAAAGGACTAACACCACTCTGATCATAGTGCGCGCCATCTTGGATTGATATACAATACATCATATTACTCAACATTAGATGTTTTTAGATTTTTTTGAACCCACAGATGGGCAAGGGCACCTAGAAAAAAGGGGGTGGATATATTATTCAAATTGTTTGTAACATAAACAAAAAATCAAGCTGTATATATACATATTTCATTCCAATGTGCCCTTGCGCATAGGAGTGCACACAACTTCCCCCAGCCACACTGGCAGTAACATAGCAGCCTGTTTCCTGCGCTTCATTTTTTAAAAAGCCGACGCGTTTCAGGACAAGCAGCCCCTTCTTCATGGGCTACACAGGAACACTCAAAACGCTGATTGCTCTTTCCGGTATGCATTTGTTTCCGGCATTTAATTAACAATTATCCGCCCCAGTGGCTGTTTGCATGATGTAATTGTTCTGAAGGATGATGGGACACGAAGTCCGGCAGCGTTTAACAATTTCCCTTAAAGTAAGTTCGAGTGTTGAAGTTGATTTAAGAGTTCATTAATACCTTAGTAGGCTGTTGCGCAGGAGGCAGACTCAATCTGCTTAGGGTGAAGTGCTGATCCGAACTGAAGGTGCAGCTGGCAGCCTCGTGACTGGTTCCTTTGTCTTTGCCAGCAACGATGGTGCCACTCCCCCACGGCCGGACTGCCGTGTAAAGATTTCATTCCAATGTGCCCTTGCGCATAGGAGTGCACACAACTTCCCCCAGCCACACTGGCAGTAACATAGGAGCCTGTTTCCTGTGCTTCATTTTTTAAAAAGCTGACGCGTTTCAGGGCAAACAGCCCCTTCTTCATGGGCTCAACAGGAACACTCAAAACGCTGATTGCTCTTTTCGGTATGCATTTATTTCCGACATTTAATTAACAATTATCCGCCTCAGTGGCTGTTTGCATGATGTAATTGTTCTGAAGCATGATGGGACACAAAGTCCTGCAGCGTTTAACAATTTCCCTTAAAGTAAGTTTGAGGGGGGCGTGGCCAAGATGGCGGGCTAGGAGGACGCACTCCCAGTAGGCTCCCGTGTTCCCGTAGCCCCTGCACCTCTTTTGCACCGCTGATCTCCCCCAGATCAAGCGGAAGCAAAGCCTAACGGAACCGAGAGCACAGCGGCGCAGTCCGGACCCTCCGGAGGTCCCGTAGCCCTTGCTGAGCGACGGTTAGGAGTCCGTGGTGCGAGGGCCGGCTGGGAAGGAAGCGGGGACCTGAGGAGCCAGCGACCGTCGCCCGCCGGAGGATCCGAGACCGGCACCGGCGATACTGCGGGGGACCGGAGGTTCGGAGTCGTAGCCAGCATGAGCCACTGGTGTGGTCAGAGGGCGGAGGACTCGAGCGAGGCGGCCGGCGGCCCGACCAGAGTGACGCGGGGAGGAGCCGCCGGAGGTTAACTACGGCAGCCCGGGGATCAGGAGGCCCAGCAGGCTCGTGTCCCCGCGCAGGTCCCGGGCCCACTGTTTCGGCATCCCAGGAGGTGGACGTGGACGGGTGAGAGTGGGAAGCGCATAGGAGAGCCCCGACGACACAGACGAGAGTTTTGGGCCCCGCCCTGCTCTGACGCCCGGCTGGTCCTCTCTACCGGGACTGCGGTACGAGGCTGCTCTGCGGACCCTGGGCCCAGACTGGAATTAGGCCTCTGCCTCTTCGCCCTCTATCTGCAGAGCGGAGGCCCGGCAGTTGAAGCCGACGAGCACCTGGTGAACCCGTGGTGGGTACTGGACGTCCCTGGACTCTGCACATGGAGGGGCGGTGATTGTGGTGGCCGGCAAGAAATGAGAAAGGAGCGGCACGGGGCGCCTCTCCCTACCCCGCTATATGGTGCGGCCCGGAGACCAACAGGAGTGGCACTGGATAAGTGTCGGCCCGGAGCAGAGGTCGGTGCCCTGAGCGGACAGTTGGTCACTGGTAGAGAAGGGGCAGGGCCAGCAGCTACCGCTACCACAAGGACTTTCCTCCTGATCCGTTGAGCGGCTGGGGGGACCCTCTGTGGACCGTGATGACCTTCCCTGCGCGGGCATTCTGATTGTCCTGAGAGCCTGCTGGTCGGAGTTGGTCGGAGAGGCGACGCCTACTGGGGTCATTGTGCTCAGAATGCCTGGAACGTCCGGGCCTCCGCATCGTCCTATTACTCGGAACTTTGAGGGTGCCTTTCCGACTACTGCACGCCCACTCACCCATGATGTCGGGCTCCAGAGGGGGTAAGAAAGGAGACCGCACCTTGCCCGAGATGCTGAGTAGAGGAGCCCCGCGACAGGACAGAGGTCAGACAGCCCCAAGCCCCCCGACTAGCTCCCGGGGAGCGGAGGGGGGGGGGACCCCCAGTGACCAGATCCTTTCTGGAGTCGTTGTTCGGCACCCTCAGGGAAGACTTCCAAACGCTGAAGCAGGAAGTGGCCGGGGAGGTTCGTGAAGTGAGAAGAGAGGTCGACTCCCTTGGAGAAAGGGTGTCCTCCGTGGAGGAAGCTGGTCATTCCCGGGACGAGGAGATCGCACACTTGCAACAGGAGGTCCTGCGGCTCAGAGATCAACACATCGACCACCAAGCCCACAATGAAGACCTTGAGAACAGGTCCAGGCGCAATAACATTCGGGTACGCGGCGTCCCGTCTAAAGAGGAAGGGGAGGACATAACCGCCTATCTGAGAGACCTGTTCCGAGACATCTTGGGAGAGCCCGAAGACTTCCCTGTAAGAATTGATAGAGCGCATAGAGTGGGCCCGCCTCGAAGGGCTTCGGCGCCGCCGCCTGATATTCTGGCCTTCCTGCCGGACTTCCCATTGAAAGAGCGGATTCTTCGCGAGGCGCGGCAACAGCAGCCCCTGAGTTTCCGAGGTCAACAGGTGGCCCTCTTTCAAGACTTGTCAGCGATCACACTGCAGAAACGCAGGTCATTCAAAATAGCCACAGACTTTCTGAGAGAACATGGCACCCAGTACTCCTGGGGCCACCCCTTTAGACTTATTTTCCGGTGGAACGGGACTCTACACCAGCTGCGGTCCCTGCAGGACGTTTGCGGAGTTCTGGGCCTCAGAGCGACGGATGAAGATGCTCCCACGCCCCGCCGCCGGGGCAGTACCAGAGATGGTTAGCAGACAGTTCAGAGGCGGCGCTCCACAACCCCACCTTTGCGACCCGACTTACCCACGATCTGAGCGGGGATGGACAGTGCGCTGCAGGAGGTGACCAGAGAAACGTCGGCTGGTGATGTGGCCTTGACGGCCTGAACATACTCCGGGGGGAGATCACATTGTCCTCATCATTAATGCAGGTGCGAGGGTTCCGGGGACGGGGGGCGGGGGGGGGGAGTGGGTTGTGGCTGGACGTCCACTTCAGTAACTTTCCACGGGCTTGTCCAGTATGGACCAGACTGGGACACTGATGCTCGTTGAGGGGTTGAGCGAGAGGGGGAGAGAGAAGGAGAGGGCAAGAGGGTGGGTCTTTGGTTAATGGACCCAATGGACAGGGGGGAGGAAGGTTCGGGGTTGGGTTGTTGGGGGGAAGTTCAGGGGGAGGGGGGATTCGGGAAGCGCGCTGCTTGGTTGAGTGCTCTTGATGCATGTGTTTAGACTTCGCCTCCTTTCTGCAAACTTTTGGGAATCGCGCTGGTCTGTTGTTGCATTTACCACATCCCACACCACCAGTTCACACTGTTATTACTGATGTCGGCCCCTGGGGACACGTCCGGCTTGCTGAGCATCACCCTTACGTTACTCACTAATGGCCCTTGAGAAAGTTACCCTCAATGTGAAAGGGCTGAACAACTCGGTCAAGCGGAAAGCAGTGCTGTCCCTCCTTTTCTGAATCATTTTTGGCCACTATAGGTGTGGCAGGGTATACTCAGACATGAGTCCCTTTCTCACTGCTCCATCAGGATTCAAGCAAGCCGGGCCGAAGACGGCTGAAATGCCAGAAACCGGTCCCCGGTAGCTTGTCTCCTTTCTGGTGAAGAATTGGCTTGGTAGTTTAGTCTGCCCTGTTCCCATGATGCACTGGGCCAGGGACAGACTGATTTGCATATAGCCAGGTTCTGAGCTGGGATGGGGCAGTGAGATAAATAACGGTGATGGATCAAGCCCTGATCTTTGGACTGGGTAAGAGTGGTCTGCTTAATTCAGACACTCTGTTCAGCACCACCCCCTTTTCTGAATTATTTTTGGCCACTATAGGTGTGGCAGGGTATACTCAGACATGAGTCCCTTTCTCACTGCTCCATCAGGATTCAAGCAAGCCGGGCCCAAGACGGCTGAAATGCCAGAAACCGGTCCCCGGTAGCTTGTCTCCTTTCTGGTGAAGAATTGGCTTGGTAGTTTAGTCTGTCCTGTTCCCATGATGCACTGGGCCAGGGACAGACTGATTTGCATATAGCCAGGTTCTGAGCTGGGATGGGGCAGTGAGATAAATAACGGTGATGGATCAAGCCCTGATCTTTGGACTGGGTAAGAGTGGTCTGCTTAATTCAGACACTCTGTTCAGCACCACCCCCTTTTCTGAATTATTTTTGGCCACTATAGGTGTGGCAGGGTATACTCAGACATGAGTCCCTTTCTCACTGCTCCATCAGGATTCAAGCAAGCCGGGCCCAAGACGGCTGAAATGCCAGAAACCGGTCCCCGGTAGCTTGTCTCCTTTCTGGTGAAGAATTGGCTTGGTAGTTTAGTCTGTCCTGTTCCCATGATGCACTGGGCCAGGGACAGACTGATTTGCATATAGCCAGGTTCTGAGCTGGGATGGGGCAGTGAGATAAATAACGGTGATGGATCAAGCCCTGATCTTTGGACTGGGTAAGAGTGGTCTGCTTAATTCAGACACTCTGTTCAGCACCACCCCCTTTTCTGAATCATTTTTGGCCACTATAGGTGTGGCAGGGTATACTCAGACATGAGTCCCTTTCTCACTGCTCCATCAGGATTCAAGCAAGCCGGGCCGAAGACGGCTGAAATGCCAGAAACCGGTCCCCGGTAGCTTGTCTCCTTTCTGGTGAAGAATTGGCTTGGTAGTTTAGTCTGCCCTGTTCCCATGATGCACTGGGCCAGGGACAGACTGATTTGCACATAGCCAGGTTCTGAGCTGGGATGGGGCAGTGAGATAAATAACGGTGATGGATCAAGCCCTGATCTTTGGACTGGGTAAGCGTGGTCTGCTTAATTCAGACATTCTGTTCCGCACCACCCCCTTTTCTGAATCATTTTTGGCCACTGTAGGTGTGGCAAGTTATACTCAGACATGAGTCCCTTTCTCACTGCTCCATCAGGATTCAAGCAAGCCGGGCCGAAGACGGCTGAAATGCCAGAAACCGGTCCCCGGTAGCTTGTCTCCTTTCTGGTGAAGAATTGGCTTGGTAGTTTAGTCTGCCCTGTTCCCATGATGCACTGGGCCAGGGACAGACTGATTTGCATATAGCCAGATTCTGAGCTGGGATGGGGCAGTGAGATAAATAACGGTGATGGATCAAGCCCTGATCTTTGGACTGGGTCAGAGTGGTCTGCTTAATTCAGACACTCTGTTCAGCACCACCCCCTTTTCTGAATCATTTTTGGCCACTATAGGTATGGCAGGGTATACTCAGACATGAGTCCCTTTCTCACTGCTCCATCAGTATTCAAGCAAGCCGGGCCGAAGACGGCTGAAATGCCAGAAACCGGTCCCCGGTAGCTTGTCTCCTTTCTGGTGAAGAATTGGCTTGGTAGTTTAGTCTGCCCTGTTCCCATGATGCACTGGGCCAGGGACAGACTGATTTGCATATAGCCAGGTTCTGAGCTGGGATGGGGCAGTGAGATAAATAACGGTGATGGATCAAGCCCTGATCTTTGGACTGGGTAAGAGATGTCTGCTTAATTCAGACACTCTGTTCAGCACCACCCCCTTTTCTGAATTATTTTTGGCCACTATAGGTGTGGCAGGGTATACTCAGACATGAGTCCCTTTCTCACTGCTCCATCAGGATTCAAGCAAGCCGGGCCGAAGACGGCTGAAATGCCAGAAACCGGTCCCCGGTAGCTTGTCTCCTTTCTGGTGAAGAATTGGCTTGGTAGTTTAGTCTGCCCTGTTCCCATGATGCACTGGGCCAGGGACAGACTGATTTGCATATAGCCAGGTTCTGAGCTGGGATGGGGCAGTGAGATAAATAACGGTGATGGATCAAGCCCTGATCTTTGGACTGGGTAAGAGTGGTCTGCTTAATTCAGACACTCTGTTCAGCACCACCCCCTTTTCTGAATCATTTTTGGCCACTATAGGTGTGGCAGGGTATACTCAGACATGAGTCCCTTTCTCACTGCTCCATCAGGATTCAAGCAAGCCGGGCCGAAGACGGCTGAAATGCCAGAAACCGGTCCCCGGTAGCTTGTCTCCTTTCTGGTGAAGAATTGGCTTGGTAGTTTAGTCTGCCCTGTTCCCATGATGCACTGGGCCAGGGACAGACTGATTTGCATATAGCCAGGTTCTGAGCTGGGATGGGGCAGTGAGATAAATAACGGTGATGGATCAAGCCCTGATCTTTGGACTGGGTAAGAGTGGTCTGCTTAATTCAGACATTCTGTTCAGCACCACCCCCTTTTCTGAATCATTTTTGGCCACTGTAGGTGTGGCAAGTTATACTCAGACATGAGTCCCTTTCTCACTGCTCCATCAGGATTCAAGCAAGCCGGGCCGAAGACGGCTGAAATGCCAGAAACCGGTCCCCGGTAGCTTGTCTCCTTTCTGGTGAAGAATTGGCTTGGTAGTTTAGTCTGCCCTGTTCCCATGATGCACTGGGCCAGGGACAGACTGATTTGCATATAGCCAGATTCTGAGCTGGGATGGGGCAGTGAGATAAATAACGGTGATGGATCAAGCCCTGATCTTTGGACTGGGTCAGAGTGGTCTGCTTAATTCAGACACTCTGTTCAGCACCACCCCCTTTTCTGAATCATTTTTGGCCACTATAGGTGTGGCAGGGTATACTCAGACATGAGTCCCTTTCTCACTGCTCCATCAGGATTCAAGCAAGCCGGGCCGAAGACGGCTGAAATGCCAGAAACCGGTCCCCGGTAGCTTGTCTCCTTTCTGGTGAAGAATTGGCTTGGTAGTTTAGTCTGCCCTGTTCCCATGATGCACTGGGCCAGGGACAGACTGATTTGCATATAGCCAGGTTCTGAGCTGGGATGGGGCAGTGAGATAAATAACGGTGATGGATCAAGCCCTGATCTTTGGACTGGGTAAGAGTGGTCTGCTTAATTCAGACACTCTGTTCAGCACCACCCCCTTTTCTGTCCCTCCTTGAAAGCACTCAGGCAGACATCTGTCTCCTACAGGAGACACACCTTTTAGCCAGGGATTGCCACAGGATGCGTTCATCGAAATTCCCGGTACAGTTCTTTTCCTCCGGGGCCACCAAAACAGCAGGGGTGGCAATCTTGGTGGCTAGGAAATTTAAGGGCGAGGTCTTGCACAAAGTGGCGGAACAGAAAGGGAGGCTCCTGGTTTATAGGGTCAAGATGGGAGGTCTGGTGTTCACTATAGCTTCGCTTTACAGCCCCAACGACCACCAGGATAGGTTTCTACAATCAGCTCTAGAGGAAGTAGCGGTCACAACGGATAGGCACATCATTATCGGAGGGGACTTGAATATGGTCTTTGACTCATCCTTGGATAGATTGGCACAGAGACGCCCGCAGACAGGGGAGGTCTCGCAGCTGAGTAAATCCTGCTTGGGTGATCACGATTTCCACGATTTGTGGCGGCGCCTCCACCCTGCTATTATTATTATTATTATTTATTAATCTTATAGAGCGCGACAGCTACCCGTAAGGGTTTCCCGGCGCTAATTGACAGTAAACAACATGATTGATCCTGAAGGAGAAGGATTATTGGGCAAACAGCCAGGTCTTTAGGGCTTTTCGAAAACGGAGATGGCACTGCTCCATTCGTAAGTCCATGGGAAGAGAGTTCCACAGTTTGGGTCCCAGTACAGCAAAGGAACGGCCTCCCACTCTGGAAAGCCTGAACCTAGGTACGCAGAACAGATGTTGGGAAGAAGAGCGGAGTGAGCGTGTGGGTAAATAAGGCTTGACGAGTGCTCGAAGGTAAATGGGAGCAACATCAATTTTAATCTTATGCATAAAGCATAGTGCCTTAAATTTTACACGATTTTCAATATTGAGCCAATGAAGTTGCTTAATGCGTTTCGTGATTGGATCATATTTCCGGCATCCACACAGGAGCCGGGCAGCAGCATTCTGAACCAATTGGAGACGACGCAAGATCGCCTTGGTAACCCCCAGATAGAGCACATTACTGTAATCTAATCTAGAGGTCACCAGGGCCGTCACAACAGATCTTTGGGTGTCAGATGGCAGAATCCAGAAGATCTTTCTCAGCCATCTAAGAATGCTACCCGAGCCTACTCCTATTATTCACATGCACACAAGTCCTACGCGAGGTTAGATCATCTTCTAGTGACGGGACCGCTTTGTGACTTGGCGACGGCCTCCGATGTGGGAGTTCTTACTTTGTCAGATCACGCCCCAGTTTCGGGTACTTTTCAGCTACCGCCCGTGACTCTCCCGAGGGGGGTTTGGCGCCTCCGGGACACCCTGTTACACAGGCAATCGGTTGTAAAGCATATACGAGACTAGATTGGCGACTACCGTCGGCACAACGATAATGACGACACCACCCGAGCGACACAATGGGCCGCCTTGAAGGCGGTGCTCCGTGGCGAATTTATCGCCGTCTCCTCGGCGGAAAATAGGGAACGGCAAAAAAAGAGAGACATACTTACGAGCAAGGTAAGGGAGCTGGAACAAGTGCATCAGAGGACGGGAGCCCCCAGGGTTTGGAGGCAGCTAAAAGCAGCCCGAAAACTACTAACCGCCCTGGACATGGACAGAGCGGAATACGCAGCGTTGCGCCTGAAACACGCGTATTATACCGGCGGTGACAGATGCGGCAGGCTCCTGGTGAGCAAGCTCCGTGTTAAACACCAAAACTATCGGGTGAAGGAGTTATCAGTTCCGAGCGGAGCAACGGCCACGGAAGATGACCAGATTGCGGACGGCTTTCGTCAGTACTATGCGGCTTTATACACTGGCGAGCCCACCTTGGCACAACCTGAGGCTGACTACCTGGCCTCGGTCGATCTCCCCTCCCTTGCCCCGGAACAGGCAGAACACCTGGAGCGGGACATATGGATAGAAGAGGTGATTACGGCTATTTCCCGCCTCAAACACGGGAAGGCCCCGGGACCCGATGGGTATACCCCACTCTTCTATAAAACGTTCTGCCCGGAACCGGCGCCACTGCTGACGCGACTCTTCAACTCTTTCGCGGAGCTGGGGGCAATTCCTCCTGACTTGCTTCGAGCGACGGTGTCAGTTATCCCCAAGCCGGGGAAAGAACGGAGGGAATGCGGATACTATCGGCCGATCTCGCTGTTGAATGTGGACCTCAAACTGTATACCGGGATTCTGGCGGCACGTCTAGCCCCTCATCTGCCGGGCCTGATAGACTCGGACCAGGCGGGGTTTATCCCCGGTAGACAGACTGTGGACAACACCAAGAGGGTAGTCCATGTTCTGGAAAAGGCCTCCCGTATTCCTGGGGAACGAATTCTTCTCTCAGTTGACGCGGAGAAGGCGTTCGACTGGGTGCATTGGCCGTACCTGGAGAAGGTACTCTGCAAAGTGGGTGTAGGTGAGAAATTCCGCACTTTGGTGTTCAATTGTTACAGATTTCCATCCACAGTGGTTCGAGTGAATGTATACAACTCTCGACCGTTTGCGATAGAGCGGGGCACCAGACAGGGGTGCCCGTTGTCGCCGCTACTTTTCGCCCTGATTATGGAGCCCTTTGCACAGAGAATTCGGAGGAATCCGGATGCAACTGGGGTGCGGATGGGGAGGTACATTCATACCGTTAGCTTGTATGCGGACGACGTGATCCTGATGCTTGACGACCCAAGAAGGGCCCTTCCGGCTTGCATTGCTGAGTTAGACGCCTTCGCCGCGGTGGCGGGTTTTAAAATAAATATGGGGAAATCGGCGGCCCTTGACATCTCGCTGACCCCTGCCACAAGGCTCGAGTTGCAGGGCCTCTTTCCCATGCGTTGGTCTAGGGAACTGGTTCCTTACTTGGGCTTACTGTTAGCGCCCTCTCTACCTGCTATGGTGACAGCCAACTACGCAGCTCTAGGCAGGAAAATTAGAGAGGAGCTGACCCGCTGGAACAAAGGAACATTATCGTTACTGGGTAGAGTGGCTGCTGTGAAGATGACGCTCTTACACCAGGTGCTGTATCTATTCAGGGCCTTACCTTTGCAGCCCTCAAAGGGGTGGATCGGTCAGGCTCAGGCGGGCATCGCACGCTTTGTGTGACCGGGCCGCAAACCCAGACTTAAGAGAGCCTTATCCACACTGGCGCATGAGTCGGGTAGACTCGGCATACCGGATATACACAAGTACTTCCAGGCAGCGCAGCTGCGGTACTTCGTGGAATGGAGCAGGTGGGAATCTGATAAGCACTGGTTGTTCCAGGACCAGGCGGTAGCGGGTAGGCCCCTGCAGGAGATACCCTTCCTGCGTAGGGTACATCGTCCACCCAATCTTTACGCGTCTTTTATCACGCGAGTCCCGCTGCGAGTTTGGGACGCGGTGAATGCTCGACACGAACTCACCACCTTCCCGTCTCCATTCACACCAGTGGTCGGAAACCCGGACTATCATCCTGGGATGGAACCTGGGGCTTCGCGCGCTGGCGGATGGCTCGATGCAGTGCGCTGTTTCACATATACGGCCCGGAGGGTGCCATATCGTTTCAGGATTTTAGCCGGGAACACCGGCTGCCTGAGACCGAACGGATGTGATATCTGCAGGTATCTCACTGGGCTCTTCAGCCGCAGATACGTGCCCTGGCTGACCGGAAACTCACTCCTTATGAGATGTGGCTGGTGACGCGCTCCTCAGATGCTAAACTCATTTCAGACCTATGCAAGCTTTTGCAACCACCCCCGTTCCACATTTACAACCCTGGGCGGGAACGCTGGGAACGAGAGCTGGGTAGGGAGTTGAGCCACACGGACAGGGACCACATCTCCTATCGAGAGCGCCATTCTGCATATCACACCGGGCTCACCGAAACATACACCAAGATATCCACTTATTGGTACTACACACCAGAGAGACTTCATGAAATGAATAGGAACATTGCAAATACCTGTTGGCGAGAGTGCGGGCAGATAGGTACACTCACGCATGTTTTATGGGACTGCCCACTGTTGAGTACCTACTGGAAGGAGGTCCTAGATGACATAGATCAGTGCTTCGGCATAGAACTCCCTCGCTTCCCAGCCTATGTCCTGCTGGGGTTACCCAACGGCTTGATGTACCCTCTGCGGTCTAGAAAGGGTAGACAGAGAGCGATCGCCCTGGGTTCAGCGATTCAGAACATACTCCTTTACTGGCGCTCCACCACACTCCCCACCACTGTTGGCTGGTTACACAGGTTGTGGCACGTGCTGGGAATGGAGAAGCTGTCCCTCACGGTGGCAGGAGAGGTGGATAAGTTCGAAGAGCTGTGGCAGCCTTTCCATGCTTTACTACAGTCAGAATTCAAAGAACTCACCTGCCCCCGATATCTTCGCCTATTACGGCTAACATCCTCGACTAGCCCGACCACCTAACATGTACGGGTGGGTTGCCTGCCAAGAGGAAGGGATACATTGCAAATGTGACGGCATGTTGTACTTTCACACGGCGCGGGGGGAGGGGGGAGGGGGGATGGAGTTGGGGGGCGGGATGGGAGAGGGGGAGCTGGGGAAGGGGATGTTGGCTGTTGAACTTGTCGTCACCGCATATTCATTTGGACTCATGCTAAGTAAAGCGTGATACTTGTAGTGTCTTACAAGTTGAAGGCGCCCTGGAACAGACGTTTTGCATTACCCTTCAATGACGATTGTTTTCATTTGTTTGTATGGTTTTTTCCTTCTTCAACTATGTAATAAGATGCTTTAAACCTAAAGTAAGTTTGAGTGTTGAAGTTGATTTAAGAGTTCATTAATACCTTAGTAGGCTGTTGCGCAGGAGGCAGACTCAATCTGCTTTGGGTGAAGTGCTGATCCGAACTGAAGGTGCAGCTGGCAGCCTCGTGACTGGTTCCTTTGTCTTTGCCAGCAACGATGGTGCCACTCCCCCACGGTCGGACTGCCGTGTAAAGATTTCATTCCAACGTGCCCTTGCGCATAGGAGTGCACACCACTTCCCCCAGCCACACTGGCAGTAACATAGCAGCCTGTTTCCTGCGCTTCATTTTTTAAAAAGCCGCCGCGTATATGTATATGTATATGTATATATATATATATATATATATATATATATATATATATATATATATATATATATATATATATATATATATATATATATATATATATATATATATATATATATATATATATATATATTCACAGAAAAAACCATAGGTTATAGACCATATATAGTTAGGAATTTGCATTTACAAAACCTTGAAAATTCACTGAAAAAACCATAGGTTATAGACCATATATAGTTAGGGATTAGCATTTAAAAAACCTTATTTTATTTGCACAAAACCATTGAAATTCCATATATAGTTAGTTGCACTAACTATATATCGCGGACCCGCAATCCACTGCTAATGATGTCACATATTACATCATTCATGACATGGTCAGTGACATCACTGATGACATCACTGATGACATCTCAAATGACATCACTGATGACATCACTGATGACAACACCCAGTGACTGTATGTTTCTGTAAAGTTAAAATATGTCTTACATATTGAAGAATGAGTGGATGTATAAGTGTCTGGATGAAGGATTTAGTAGGTGCATGACTGACTGTATGAGAGAATGATTAAATGTGTCTCACTGAGTGCATGGGTTAGTGATTAAAGTGTCTTAATTTGGCAATCATTATTTATGTTCTTCTGTAAACTGCTGCATGTTTAAATCAGTAGCTATATCAGTAACTATATGGGTTATTGAATGGTTGCCCAAGTATTTGTATGGGAGACTGAGTATGTGTGTGGGTGGCTGGGAGGTGTATAACTCTGTGCATAGATGTGTGAGCAGTTGATTCCCTAGGTGTATGGCTTCAAAAGTGCATGTAGAAACAGCTGTATGGACAGTTGACTGTGTGCATGAGTATATTGGTGAGTGAATGGATATCTCAGTTCTACATGTCAAAGTAAGTACATATGTAAAACACACTCCATGTGAGAGTTGACATATATAAATAACTGAACATAAGAGCCAGTGAATGTGAGAGTGGCTGTATGAATCATTGTGAACTTGTATCACGGATTGTATAAGAGAGTAAATATGTGTTAGTATATGTTTGAATAAGTAAGGTGTGTATAACTGTATAGTCGAGGAAATGGAGGTGTGATTGATTCTTTGCATGACTGACTAGGTGTGTGAGTAACTCCATGGATGTGTGACAGTCTGTGAGTGCCTGTTTACACTGAGTGTATCTAAGGTTATATTAGAGTCTGAAGATGTATTATCACATAAATGATATCATCAGTGATGTAATCAGTAATGTCAAATGAGATGTCAGTGATGTCATCAGTGATGTCATTTGAGATGCCATCAGTGATGTCATCAGTGATGTCATTTGAGATGTCATCAGTGATGTCATCAGTGATGTCACTGACCATGTCATGAATGATGTAATATGTGACATCATTAGCAGTGGATTGCGGGTCCGCGATATATAGTTAGTGCAACTAACTATATATGGAATTTCAATGGTTTTGTGCAAATAAAATAAGGTTTTTTAAATGCTAATCCCTAACTATATATGGTCTATAACCTATGGTTTTTTCAGTGAATTTTCAAGGTTTTGTAAATGCAAATTCCTAACTATATATGGTCTATAACCTATGGTTTTTTCTGTGAATTTCATTGGTTTTTTAAAAGCTAATATCTATAGCTGTAAAATATATTCTTTATTAAGTGACGTATCACGTAGCCCATGAGACGCCTCATGATGCATCGCATAACCGTGACGTATCGTCTCTGCAGCGCAAACCAAACCCAAAACGTAAGCGCGCCAAAACACGCTTAAAGATATATATATTTTTTTTTAACCTTAATTAGACAAAATCCACACGTGCACATATCACAAACGTTCAAAAAACACAATATGTCGGACTCCCGTTACGCTGCCGGTTAGCTGCCCGGTTAACGTACCAGGATGCACCTTTACCGCGAAAAATCGCATTTTTTTTTTTCACCCCCCAGGGAACTTTAATAGCCCCCTCATCAATCCTAGGGGTTCAGGAGGGGTCTGCCTTACCCCTTTCATTCATTTACACCTTTTTTTTTTCCACCTCTTGTCTCTCGATCCCACAGAGAGACAAGATGGCGGCTGCTCCAGACTGTTTACAATGATAACAGCCAATCAGCTTCTCCTCAGACTCCCGTTACACTGCCGGTTAGCTGCCCGGTTCGCGTACCAAGACGCGTCTCTACGGCGAAAAAATCTGAATTTTTTTTTTTGGGCCCAGCGTGGCTCTATAATATCCCCTCATCAATCCTAGGGGGTCAGAAGGGGTCTACCTTGCCCCTTTCCTTCATTTCCCCCTTTGTTTTGGCCTCCTCTTGTCTCTCGAGCCTACCGAGAGACAAGATGGCGGCCGCTCCGAACTGTTTACAATGTTGACAGCCAATCAGCTACTCGTCAGACTCCCGTTACACTGCCGGTTAGCTTCCCGGTTAGCTGCCCGGTTCGCGTACCAAGACGCGTCTCTACGGCGAAAAAAACAGAATTTTTTTTTTTTTTTTTTGGGCCCAGCGTGGCTCTATAATATCCCCTCATCAATCCTAGGGGGTCAGAAGGGGTCTACCTTGCCCCCTTTCCTTCATTTCCTCCTTTGTTTTGGCCTCCTCTTGTCTCTCGATCCTACCGAGAGACAAGATGGCGGCCGCACCGGACTGTTTAGAATGTTGACAGACACCGGAGAGCCAATCAGCTTCGCTTCGCAAAGTTCCGATAAGCGAAAAGTACGCGAACCGGATCGCTGCCCGGAGCGCTGTTACAGATATATATCTTGATTTAAACGTTAATTTCTCAAAATCCACTGAAGCACATATATTGAGACCTAGCAAAGGCACATCGGGCTAACAGTCCCTACAATTTTGCCAAGTTTCGTGCAAATCCATTCAGCCGTTCGAGCTAAAAGTGAGTCCAACCGCCCTATGGAAAACTCAATGTTAAAAACGCGTTTTGGGACCCCCCTTTTTTCTCAGCCCCCCCTTGACGAAACCCCCCCAAATTTCCAGGAGCTGCTCAGAAACAAAATGTGCCATTTTCCTGAAAATTTCAGCCGATTCCGTCCACAAACGCCAAAGTTATTAGACATAGAATTTTCAGAAATCCCATAGGGAAAAAATCCTAACTATATATATATATATATATATATATATATATATATATATATATATATATATATGTATATATATATGTATATATATATGTATATATGTATATATGTATATATATATGTATGTATATATATATATATATGTATATATATGTATATGTATATGTATATATATATATGTATATATAGATGTATGTATATATATATGTATATATATGCATGTATATATATATATATGTATGTATATATATTTGTCACTGACCATGTCATGAGTGATGTAATATGTGACGTCATCAGCAGTGCACTGCAGGCGCGCAAGTTATAGTGAGTCCAACTAACTATAACATGGGAATTTCAATGGTTTTATGTCAGTAACATTTCCAGCTAACTATAACTGGTGTGAAACCTGTGTTTTTTCAGTGAATTTAATAGGTTTTTTTTATATGCTAATTCCTAACTATAACTGGTGTGAAACCTATGGTTTTTTATTTATTTATTATTTATTTATTTATTTATTTATTTATTTGTTTGTTTGTTTTTGCCCTGGAGTGCTCCCGGTGCGCGCCCCGGTGAGCGCACCGGAAAGCGCAGTTTTCCGGCGCGCCCTGGTGGGCGCGCACCGGTGAGAGTCCCAGTAGCGCTATTGCCGCGAACGAAAACGTCATCGTGACGTATCGCGTAGCCGCGACCGCGTGATACGCACTGCGTAAGCGCACCCGGAAGCACTCGAGTGAATACGATCGTGCAACGTAAGCATCCGACGCGCTCACGCGACGCCCCGGGGGTTCGCAGCGTAAGCGCGTCGGGTCATGTGACCTGAAAATAACACTTTTTATTGGTGCAGAACAGTTTTGGTTTCCAAATGATGAAAGCCCGGGTCATGTGACCTGAAAATAACACTTTTCATTGGTTCAGGACAGTTTTTTTTTCCAACTGATGAAAGACCCCACCTTTTTTCCTTATTCTGACTTTGTCCTTTGACATAGGAAGACCTGTTTAGAGATCTCTGAAAAATATTTTGTTCTTTAAAATGGCTACAGTAGCAGCAGCAGCTGGAGCATCTGCACCACCACCACCAAGAGGACCACCACAACACCACAGTGGTGGAGATGAAGAAGAGGAGAAGGAGGAGGAGGAGGAGGAGGGGAGTAGGACATTCCTACCAGAAGACAATGCCCCATATAGGCCAAAGCAGCACATTGTATGGGAGTTTTTTTCCATCCCAGAGGGCAAGAAGAAAGTGAATGCGCCAAAGGTGACTTGCCTAATCTGTAACATGGAACTTTCAAGGGGGAACCCTAATAAAAAATACTCATTTGGCAACAACACCATGATTCGGCACATGAAGCGCAGGCATCCCAACAACTATGCTGCGGCAGAGGTGAGAGAACTGGCCAGCAACCCTCCCCAATCTTCACCCAGCACCTCCAAACGAAAGCAACCCACTCCATCGGGATCAGAGACAAGGGAGATGGTCCCAAACATACAACCACAGTTTGGGGAATACAAGATCTCTTGTATATTTTGTGGTAAGACCATCACCTATGGTGAGCAAAGCATAAAGCTCATCAACCGTGCTGGTGACAACCACAATTGCCCCAAAAAACAATAATTTCTTCCTTATTTTTTTTTGCTCCAGTTGAGCCATTTACAATTCCGTTTTTTGTTTCTCCCCATAAAAATAACAAAAAAAATATAAAATAGTTCATAAAAGCCAAAAAAAGTACAAAATGTTCAAAAAAACATTAAAAAAATATAAAACAACAAAAAGAAGAAAAAAAACAGTTCTTTTTAGAACTACCTCCAATTTATAAAAAAAGGCTAAATTTTTTAAAAAGTCTGTCATTCTTTTTAGGTTTAAAGCATTTTATTAAGATAGAAAAACATGGGGGAAGGGAATAGGAGGTTAAGGTTACATACAGCACAATAAAGGAAGAAGTGCATCTCAGGAGCGTTGGCGAGAAGTAGTCCAGTGGTCCAGAAGAAAAATACAGCGAATGTAAGGCAAATAGGCAATCTGTGCGACCCTCGCATGCACCTCAACATCCCACCTAAGCCGAGCGCGGATAGCCATCAACGACACATCAAGGCACAACCCAGTCCCTCCGATCCCCCCACCCCCTTTAAAAGAAAGAGAAAGAAAAACAACACCCCAACTTCCCCGTCCAATGGCCCTGTACTAGGATAACCCGCCCCAATCAGCCCACCCCCCATCCCCTAAGATCCTGTCCCCCGTGCAGTCTAATCCGCCGGGGTCGTCGGTGGCGTCAGCCTAAGAAGTTGAAGGTACCTCGGGCAGGTGAGCTCCCGGAATTCCGTGGACAGTAGTGCCAGGAAGGGTTGCCACAGCTCCTCAAATTGATCTACCTCCCCAGCCACCGTGAGCGACATCTTCTCCATTCCCAACACCTGCCAGAGCCTATGCAACCAACCCGTAATGGAGGGGACAGTGGTGGTACGCCAGTGGACAAGGATGTTCTGGACCGCTGAGCCCAGTGCAATTGCAATCTGTCTACCCCTGCGGGACTTCAACGGATACATTAGGTCATTGGGAAGGCCTAGCAAAACATACGCTGGGAAGCGCGGCAGCTCAATCTCAAAGTGCTTATCCACCTCATCCAAAGCCTCCTTCCAATAAGCGGTCAGCACCGGGCAAGCCCAAAGAATGTGTGAGAGGGTACCCTCCTGTCCGCATCCCCACCAGCACCCCTTGTCAGTGTGTCTATGCATTTCATACAGCCTCTCCGGAGTGTAGTACCAATAAGTGGACACCTTAGTGAAGGTCTCCGTAAGTCCCGTGTGATATGCCGAGTGCCGCGCCCGATATGCAATTTTGTCCCACTCCTTATGGCTGAGTGTCCTACCCAATTATCTGTGCCAGCGCTCCCTCCCCGGGTTATAATAGTGGAACGTCGGGGGCTGAAGGAAATTAGACAAGTCGGTAATCAGCTTGGCATCCGAGGTCCGAGTCACCAACCACCGCTCATACGGTGTGATTTGGCGAGCAGCGGTGTCACGCACCTGGGGTTGGAGAGCCCAGTGTCGGACCTGCATATAGCGCAGTCTGTCCATCTCCGTCAGGCCGAATTCCTGCCGAAGTTGTTGAAAAGGAATCACGCCTTCCGGCCTGTAGATCTGGAAAAGCGCCCTACAGCCCGCTCTCACCCAATGGGAGAAGGCCCCCGGCTCCATCCCTGGGGAGAAGTCCGGGTTACCCGCTATGGGTGTGAACGGCGAGGGGAAAGTGGTCAGGTCATGAGTCTCGCAAACTGCGTCCCACACCCTCAGGGGGACCCGCGTAACAAAAGAGGCGTAGAGATTAGCAGGGCGATGCGCGCGGCGTAAGAACGGAACCTCTTGGAGGGTGCGGCCCGCCACCGCCTGGTCTTGAAAAAGCCAGTGTTTGTCGGACTCCCACCTGCTCCACTCCACCAAGTATCGCAGTTGCGCCGCCTGGAAATATTTACGGAGGTCCGGGATACCAAGACCCCCCGCCTCCGGAGCAAGCGTGGAGAGGACCCTCTTCATCCGTGGCTTGCGGCCTTGCCAAACGAAGCGGGAGATGTCAGCCTGCGTTTGTCTTATCCAACCCACAGGGGGTTGGAGAGGCAGAGCGCGAAAGAGGTACAGAATATGGGGCAGCACTGTCATCTTAACCGCCGCGATGCGACCCAGCCAAGACAGAAGGCCCTTGCTCCAGCGGCCAAGTTCCTCCTTGATCTTCCTACCGAGGGAAGTGTAATTGGCTGTCACCATTTCAGGCAGTGTGGGCGCCAGTAGGATCCCCAGGTATGGCACCGTAGACGAGGACCACTGCATGGGGAAAAGGCGCTGAAGGTCCCTCCTGGTATCCGCCGCCAGGGACACATCCAACGCCACCGACTTGCTCATATTCATTTTGAAGCCGGCCACACGCGCAAAGGCGTCCAGTTTCTGGACGCAAGCAGGGAGCGATCTCCTGGGGTCGTCTAGGGTCAGCAGGACATCGTCCGCGTAGAGGCTGACCGTGTGGAGATATTGGCCCATCTTGACCCCAATAGCGTCAGGGTTGTTGCGAATCCTCTGAGCAAACGGCTCCATGTAGAGGGCAAACAGAAGCGGCAAGAGGGGGCAACCCTGTCTCGTACCGCGTTCGATGGCAAAACTCTCGGAGCTACACCCATTGACCCGCACCGACGCCGAAGGACGTTTGTAACAGTTGAAGACCATGGTGCGGAACTTCTCACCGATACCCAGTTTCCTGAGAACCAGTTCGAGGTACGGCCAATGAACTCTGTCGAAGGCCTTCTCCGCATCAACTGATAGCAGCATCCGCTCCCCCGGGATCCGCGAGGCCTTCTCTAGTACATGCGTTACCCTCTTGGTGTTGTCAACCGTCTGTCTACCGGGTACGAAGCCAGCCTGGTCCGCCTCGACTAGCCCTGGTAGGTGTAGACCAAGCCTGGACGCTAGGATCCCCGTATATAACTTGAGGTTGACATTTAGGAGCGAGATGGGCCTGTACGAACCACACAAGGCCCGGTCTTTCCCAGGTTTCGGGATGACCGATACCGTTGCGTTCAGGAGGTCCGGTGGGATGGCGCCAGGCTCGGAGAACGAATTAAACAGTCGAGTCAGGATAGGGGCCACAGCGGCGCAAAAGGTCTTATAAAACAAGGATGTGTAGCCATCCGGGCCCGGGGCTTTACCATGCTTCAGTCGCGCTATAGCGGAGATTACCTCCTCAACATGGATGTCCCTCTCCAGATGTTCCGCCTGGGCGGGATCCAGCACCGGGAGGGCCACCGACTCCAAATAGTCCACGGCGTCTCGCGGCGAGGAGGGCTCCCCAGCATACAGCGCTTCGTAGAAGCAGCGAAAAGATTCCGCCACCTCTGTGTCACCAGAAACAGCAATCCCGTCCGTGCCCACCAATTCCTTCACGACACTACGCTGCTGTGCGACCCGGAGCCGGTGGGCCAGGAGCTTACCACACCTGTCCCCCCCTGAGTAGAAGGCGTGCTTCAGGCGTAAAGCGGCATACTCCGCCCTATCAAGATCCAGAGCCGACAGGAGCTTCCTCGCCGCTTTCAACTGCCTCCAAACTCTCGGAGCCCCTGTGCGGCGATGGACCTGCTCAAGTTCCCGGACCCGCGCGGTCAGTTCGTCCCTTTTACGTTGCCGTTCCTTATTTTCGGCTGAGGAGATGGAAATAAATTCCCCCCGGAGGACCGCCTTCAAAGCCGCCCACTGCGTTGCTTGGGACGTGTCGGAGTTGCCATTATGAATCAGAAAATCCTGCATGACCTCCCCTATGCGCTTCACAACAGACTTTTTATGTAAGAGGGTATCGCGAAGGCGCCATGTCCCCCGAGAGGGAGAGGCTACCGGCCACTTGAAAACACCGGAAACTGGCGCATGGTCGGACAGAGACAGTACTCCAATGTCCGCCTCTGTGGCGGCATTGCACATTGGCCCACTCACCAGGAGGTAATCCAGTCGCGAGTAGGTGCGGTGCGCATGGGAAAAGTAGGAGTAATCTCTATCAGTGGGGTGCATAGAACGCCAGAGGTCGTGCAAATCCATCTCCACAATCCGATCCTTCACCGCGCGGGAAAGTTCCCCCGTCTGCGGGGAGCGTTGCGCCGACCTGTCCATAGCAGAGTCGAAAACAATATTAAGGTCTCCCCCCAGGGTAACATGGCGGTCGGGAGAGGCAGTGACGTCCACCAACACTGAGTCCAAGAAGCGATCCTGGTGATCATTCGGGCTATAAACTGAGCCAACCGTGAAAGCTATTCCCCCTTGGCGTATGCGATATGCAAGGAGCCTCCCCTTCTGTTCAGCATACTTGTACAGAACCTCACCTCTAAAGGAGCTCGCTAAAAGAATGGCTACTCCCGCAGTCTTGGTCGCCGCCGAGGAGAAGAACTGAGTGGGGAACTTGGCAGAGCGCAGCCTATGGCAATCCCGGGACAGCAAATGAGTCTCCTGCAGGAGGCATATATCCGCCTGTGTCCCCTCCAGCAATGATAGGACCGCCCTTCGCTTCACGGGGTTATTCAGACCCTTAACATTAAGGGTCACTACCTTTAAGGACGGCATTCCACCCGGGGATCAGAAACGCTATGCGGCAAGCAAGGGATCAGCGGGCGGGGCACATGGGGCAGGCGCGCGGGAAAGGCCAGGACAGGCCAAGCGTGGGCATGGACAGCATCGGACGGGACCTCCCCAACAACACAACAACCCTTACATTCTCCCAAAACATACCCATGGCAACTAGCCAAAAACAAACATAAACACCCCATTGTCTCAGTCAACCCCCTAAACGGGCAAGTCCGTAGAAAACAGCAAAGTGGACGTTCAGCCACTCACCTCCATCCGCTCCCCCCCAACCCCAGCCCAAACCCAGCATTGTGAAAGCTAAGAACATCTCCCCCCGGAGTGAAATTAGGCCGTCAAGGCCACGCCGTTGGAGTCAGCTAAGTCCCTGGCCGCCGCCCTCAAAGCATCGGCCATGTCCGCCCTGATAGTAGGGGAATCAGGACGCCCTGCACTCGCTGGCGACTGTCTCCTCATTGACCTCCGTCGGCTCCGTCTCTCTGGGCGCCTCCACGACGGTGTAGCTCCGTCCTCCTCTGTAGCCGTGAGCCCCAGGACCCCGCAGATGTCTTGTAGGGAGTGCAGCTGGTGCAGCACCCCGTTCCACCTAAAGATCAGACGGAAAGGGTGTCCCTAGGAGTAAGGTGTCTCGTGTTCGCGCAGAAAGTCAGTGGCAATCCTGAAGGACCTGCGCTTCTGCAGCGTGATGGCGGACAGGTCCTGGTAGAGCGCCACAGGCCGCTCCCTGAAAGTTAGAGGCTGCTTCTTTCGGGCCTCCGCCATGATGCGTTCCTTCAGTGGAAAGTCGGGCAAGAATGCCAAAATGTCCGGTGGGGGCGCCGATGACTGGCGCTGTCGACCAACCCTATGCGCTCTGTCAATGCGGACAGGGAAGTCTGCATCTTCCCCCAGGATCTCTCGGAACAGGTCCTGCAGATAGGCCACCAAGTCGGCCCCCTCGTCCGCGGATGGGACACCACGCACCCGGATGTTGTTCCGCCGGGACCTGTTCTCGAGGTCCTCAGAGTGGGCCTGGAGCTCAACACATTGCTCCCGGAGGCGGAGAACGTCTTGTTGAAGATGGACTATCTCTTCATCCCGGCGCTGGGCCGCCGTCTTTACTGTTTCAACTCGCTCGCCGAGGCCCTCCACCTCCCTGCGTACTTCACGGACCTCACTGGCCACTTCCTTCTTCAGCGTTTGAAAGTCTTCCTTGAGGGAGCTAAACAGTTCCTCCATAAAGGACCTCGTGACCGGCGGCTCGCCCCCAGCCGCCTCCACAGAGGCTCGGGAGGACCCTGGCGACGGCTGTGTTCTGTCCCGTAGCTGCTGGGCCCTGCCAATCATATCCGGCAGGGTACGGTCCCCCTTCCTCGAGCCGCCCCTCCCAGTCATCGTAGTCGCTGCAGTGGACGAGCGGGCTCAAGTCCGGCAGCCTCAGGGTTGCCCAGTCGCCGGCGAACACCAGATGTGGGAACCCGCTCAGCAAGCAGGGGCGCTGCATCACAAGCGACAAAATGGCGGACCAGTCCGGGCACTGCCAGTCGCGGCGCCCAGCCAGGGCGGTGATCGGGAGCAAGAGCAGGGGTCCCCCTTCAGCTCGTCCCACAGGAAGTTAGTATAGTAGCGGAGGCGACCGCAAGCACCCGCCAGCCAAGGGCACCAACGGAGGCCACCAACACCAGTCCTTCGGGGACAAGATGGCGGCAGGGCGGGGCCCGTAAGAGCGGTCCAGGCTGTCGACACCGCCGGTGCCCCTCGGGATCACAGCAATCAAAGAAGTTCCACAGCCGATGCCAAACAGTTTCACAGAAGGGCCCAAGCGGGCCGGTCCCAGCGTTGAGGTCCCCAGTCGTCGTTCACGGGGCCGGGCCTACACAGCGCAGTGTGTCGCCGACGCTAGTCGGGGGGACCAAGGCGCAAATCTCGAATGTAAAGTCCTCCGTGCCGCCAAGGCCCCGCCCGTAGGGCTCCGCTATCCTCCGGCACGCGGCGGGTCCGAACCCCTCCGGATCGCCAGCTTTCAGCACCAGGCACCATTCGAGGCGTCTGGACAGCACTGCAGGTCGCTCCGCCTCCCAGGCTCTCCTCCGTTCCTCGATCTTTGACCAAACTTTTGAGGTGCTTCCTCCGAGGCGATTAGGGCCAAAGTGACATCAATGTGCGCGCCAAGTACTCCGCCACACTCCTCTCACTCGCTGAGCATCAGCGGGGGGAGAGAAGCGCAAGAAAGGGGCTCGAGCTGAGCCGGGCCGGAGGAGCTACGGGAGGAAGCGTCCGCTCACCCCGCCATCTTGGCCACGCCCCCCTGTCATTCTTTTTTCCCCAAGGTACGCTCCCCGGTCCGCTCCCCGGTGCGCGTACCGGGCGCTCCCTCCGCGCAAATCAAAAAAAGCCCCCACATCAAACCTAGGGGGTCAGAGGGGGTCTACTCTGCCCCCTTATGGTCATTTCCCCCTTTGTTTTTGCCAGCTCTTGTGTCTCGATCCTACAGAGACACAAGATGGCGGCCGTTCCGGACTGTTTGGAATGTTGAAAGACACCCGAGAGCCAATCAGCTTTCCGCGCGTGAACTCGTGTAGCGCGCTGGTTAGCGCCCCGGTGCGCGTACCGGGGCGCGCTTATAGATATATATATATTTGTGAACCTAAATTACTCAAAATCCACTGGAGCACATATCTTGAGACATAGCAAAGGCACATTTCGTGGAAATCCATTCAGCCGTTCGGGCTAAAAGTGAGGTTGACCGCCCTATGGAAATTAAAATAGGGAAAACACGTTTTAGGACCCCCCTTTTTTCTCGACCCCCGCTTGACAAATCCCCCCCAAACTTTCAGGGAAAGACCGAAGCGCCGCGAGGCAAATTTGAGGAAATTTTCAGGCAGATTCCTCAACCGGAGCCAAAGTTATTCCCAATAGAATGTTGCGATTTCCTATTGAAAATAATCCTAACTATAACTACCTACTGGCGACCGTCAGTAGGTAATATATATATATGTGTATATATATATATATATATATATATATATATATATATATATATATATATATACCGGCAAACAAGGAGCACCTAAACTGCCGCAAAGGACTATGTAAAGTGTTTCCGCCGCAAGGCTACAGGGCAGTGGCAGCCGCCATGGACTGGACCATGGAATTGGCCTCAGCAATATCGAAAAAGAATTGGTGGGGTAACGCGGAGCAATGAAAACCTGGCAGAAAACATCACCCATTGAAGGGTTCACCATCGGCAATGCGGCAACTACAATGACCAGGATGCTCGAAGTGGAAAGGAAACGCCCATTGGAGGGCTGTCAAATAAATGCGAAGCACCGATATGGCCATTGAAAGTTGCAGTGCTGCCTGTTATATGTGCCACGCTCCTCCTCTGAAGAAGACCGAAGTAACGGTAGAAATGCATTAGGAATATGGAGCCGAAATAAATCAGCTGAAAACAACCGCGTTACGTGTGCGACTCAACTCTTTCTGTGAAAGGTGACGAAAATACATTACGGCTTGGTCCTGCCGTGGAATACCGCATCGGCAAACAAGGAGCGCCTAAACTGCCCGCAAAGGACTATGTAAAGTGTTTCCGCCGCAAGGCTACAGGGCAGTGGCAGCCGCCATGGACTGGACCATGGAATTGGCCTCAGCAATATCGAAAAAGAATTGGTGGGGTAACGCGGAGCAATGAAAACCTGGCAGAAAACATCACCCATTGAAGGGTTCACCATCGGCAATGCGGCAACTACAATGACCAGGATGCTCGAAGTGGAAAGGAAACGCCCATTGGAGGGCTGTCAAATAAATGCGAAGCACCGATATGGCCATTGAAAGTTGCAGTGCTGCCTGTTATATGTGCCACGCTCCTCCTCTGAAGAAGACCGAAGTAACGGTAGAAATGCATTAGGAATATGGAGCCGAAATAAATCAGCTGAAAACAACCGCGTTACGTGTGCGACTCAACTCTTTCTGTGAAAGGTGACGAAAATACATTACGGCTTGGTCCTGCCGTGGAATACAGCACCGGCAAACAAGGAGCGCCTAAACTGCCCGCAAAGGACTATGTAAAGTGTTTCCGCCGCAAGGCTACAGGGCAGTGGCAGCCGCCATGGACTGGACCATGGAATTGGCCTCAGCAATATCGAAAAAGAATTGGTGGGGTAACGCGGAGCAATGAAAACCTGGCAGAAAACATCACCCATTGAAGGGTTCACCATCGGCAATGCGGCAACTACAATGACCAGGATGCTCGAAGTGGAAAGGAAACGCCCATTGGAGGGCTGTCAAATAAATGCGAAGCACCGATATGGCCATTGAAAGTTGCAGTGCTGCCTGTTATATGTGCCACGCTCCTCCTCTGAAGAAGACCGAAGTAACGGTAGAAATGCATTAGGAATATGGAGCCGAAATAAATCAGCTGAAAACAACCGCGTTACGTGTGCGACTCAACTCTTTCTGTGAAAGGTGACGAAAATACATTACGGCTTGGTCCTGCCGTGGAATACCGCACCGGCAAACAAGGAGCGCCTAAACTGCCCGCAAAGGACTATGTAAAGTGTTTCCGCCGCAAGGCTACAGGGCAGTGGCAGCCGCCATGGACTGGACCATGGAATTGGCCTCAGCAATATCGAAAAAGAATTGGTGGGGTAACGCGGAGCAATGAAAACCTGGCAGAAAACATCACCCATTGAAGGGTTCACCATCGGCAATGCGGCAACTACAATGACCAGGATGCTCGAAGTGGAAAGGAAACGCCCATTGGAGGGCTGTCAAATAAATGCGAAGCACCGATATGGCCATTGAAAGTTGCAGTGCTGCCTGTTATATGTGCCACGCTCCTCCTCTGAAGAAGACCGAAGTAACGGTAGAAATTCATTAGGAATATGGAGCCGAAATAAATCAGCTGAAAACAACCGCGTTACGTGTGCGACTCAACTCTTTCTGTGAAAGGTGACGAAAATACATTACGGCTTGGTCCTGCCGTGGAATACCGCACCGGCAAACAAGGAGCGCCTAAACTGCCCGCAAAGGACTATGTAAAGTGTTTCCGCCGCAAGGCTACAGGGCAGTGGCAGCCGCCATGGACTGGACCATGGAATTGGCCTCAGCAATATCGAAAAAGAATTGGTGGGGTAACGCGGAGCAATGAAAACCTGGCAGAAAACATCACCCATTGAAGGGTTCACCATCGGCAATGCGGCAACTACAATGACCAGGATGCTCGAAGTGGAAAGGAAACGCCCATTGGAGGGCTGTCAAATAAATGCGAAGCACCGATATGGCCATTGAAAGTTGCAGTGCTGCCTGTTATATGTGCCACGCTCCTCCTCTGAAGAAGACCGAAGTAACGGTAGAAATGCATTAGGAATATGGAGCCGAAATAAATCAGCTGAAAACAACCGCGTTACGTGTGCGACTCAACTCTTTCTGTGAAAGGTGACGAAAATACATTACGGCTTGGTCCTGCCGTGGAATACCGCACCGGCAAACAAGGAGCGCCTAAACTGCCCGCAAAGGACTATGTAAAGTGTTTCCGCCGCAAGGCTACAGGGCAGTGGCAGCCGCCATGGACTGGACCATGGAATTGGCCTCAGCAATATCGAAAAAGAATTGGTGGGGTAACGCGGAGCAATGAAAACCTGGCAGAAAACATCACCCATTGAAGGGTTCACCATCGGCAATACGGCAACTACAATGACCAGGATGCTCGAAGTGGAAAGGAAACGCCCATTGGAGGGCTGTCAAATAAATGCGAAGCACCGATATGGCCATTGAAAGTTGCAGTGCTGCCTGTTATATGTGCCACGCTCCTCCTCTGAAGAAGACCGAAGTAACGGTAGAAATGCATTAGGAATATGGAGCCGAAATAAATCAGCTGAAAACAACCGCGTTACGTGTGCGACTCAACTCTTTCTGTGAAAGGTGACGAAAATATATACATATATATAAATATATATATATATATATAAATATATATATATATATATATATATATATATATATATATATATATATATATATATATATATATATATATATATATATATATATATATATATATATATATATATATATATATATATATATATATATATATATATATACCTTAAAAAGTATCTTTCTCTAGCTATTATTTTTAGTCAATTTCTTTGGCAGCTCGATGTTAATTGCTGGTACCTGCAACTGAAGGTTCTGTTTTTTCGTTTCTATTGTTGTACATTGAGAGTAATGGCCTTCCATCTTCATTGCAGGCCTGGTTACCTACGGCTTTATTAGTTCTTTCCTTTTCTTTTCATCAAAGTAACATTCCTCGATACATATTTGTGTCTTTTTGACTGGCTGAGCATGTTTCGGTATACTTGAAACCTCTTTACTAAGGCTTTATTATGGAAGACATGAACTGATTGTTTATTCTTGATTTCACAATCGTCATCAAACTAAGATTTAGTCAGAGGCTGAAACTAATTTTGTAATGTCTAGTTGCTGAATTGCTTAGCTATTACTTTGTGGGCTTGCTGGTTTCTAAGTATGACCTGTGTCTATGTGGCTGACTTTTAGTTGTATATGGGGATGGTATGTTAACTTCGATATCTTCAGGATATTTTTGCAACAAACATGTCAAACCAAGATGTTGGATTGTTGGGTGTTACACAGATTTTATATTAGATGATTTCTAATATGTAATGAGTTCTGTAATCACAATCGTCCATTATAATTATTTGGGTGTCTGAATTCTCTCAAGATTGGAATGAAGAAGAGGAAACACAGATGAATTAGGTCTGTGCTTCATCGACCAAACAATTGTACATTCCTTCATCCATCATTCACTTCAGCAACTTCTTCTTCAGAGGGGGAAAGTTTTTAAGATCCACATTTCGTGAAAGTCCAGTGGACATTTATAGTGAAGCAGTGGAAATTGACAATAGCAAGATAGCTTTGGATGAAATTAATTTTAAATTGGTCTATGTTTGAAAGGGGGTTCTAACCTACTTATTCCCCTTAGATTTGTTTTATTTTGGACCACCTGGTTTTTTAATTTCTACTGTGAGTGAGATGCCATAAAGTTCTCTCATTCACAGTAAGCTAATGTTCAAAATTATTTGAACGGTAACTGCTAGTGCCTGCTTGTTAAATAAAGGCCTACTGTTATGCATCTGGGGAAACAGATGCTTATTACATGTGAACAAGCTGAGTGATGAAGACTGTAGTCTGACTCAGAAATGTACCTGCACAAATGAAGGTAGCCTATTGCAGATTGGGCACTGAGCAAATTGGTTATGGTCTCTGTAGGTCTTATAATTGAATTGGATAGCCACAAGCAGGGGCGGTGGGTTACATTTCAAAGTGTTGAGGCGCAAAATGATTAGCATACCGCACCGTAGCGAGCGAGCGCAGTGGGCGAGCCCGAACCCCAAAAGGGGGGCTTGGGGGGATAACCCCCCCCCAAAAAAAAATTGAAAAAAAAGAAGAAAAATCGTGCATTTTCAAGCAAATTTGAGAAAGCAGGAAGGTTAATAAAGCAATTGTGAAAGTGCAGTTATTACATTAATAGATGGCATAACATAGGTAGCTGCTTATTCTGTATAACAACAGAATGACCATGCACGGTTCTACAGCATATTCTAAAGCAGAACAATACAAGTGGAACTACCCCTCCCTTAAACCATACAAAAGAGGATGAATGAACTAGTCAAATAACAAAAAACAGGGGAGGAATAGGAAACATACATGAGCAAAAAAGCGAAATGACAGAGCAAAATTTACAGCGTGATAAAGAAACTAGTAAAATTAATAAAATATCAGATATGCATGTAATAGCAACCCAGCGGTAGGCTGCTCTCCCTCCTAGAGAGGGTAGAAGAACTACAAGGGCTGGCTACAGAGCCATGAACACAGTTGGACGGCTCTCCTGAAGAACCAGTGCACAAATCTGGGGGAGACCCTAAGATTATGTGGTTTTAATGCATTCACCGCCATGTATCTGCAGCAGAAATGCTCTGGGTCTGAGAGAAGCACTGGCTTTTGAGAGATTTTGTTGCTGCCGTCTCTTGCTCAGGAATGTGTGTGTTCTCTTGCTCTCTCCTCTGTGTGCTGCTTCCCCTTTAGTTTCCCCCACCTCGTCACATTCATTGTTGCTTCCTTCTACTCGTCCATAGCTTCCTCCGCTCGTCCCCATCCCGCTCAACTTATTATAAAATATTTCACCTTTTCCCCATTAGCCCCTAGCCATTTGTTGCCTGGCACACCTTCCCATGCCTTCTAACCCTTTCCCAACACTCCTCTTCCATTTTTTTCAAACCTTTCAGTGCCTCCTGCACTATCTCTGAGTTTTTTGTTGTTTTTATTTCCATTTCGAGGTTGCTGTGTGCGGGTGTGCTTGCACAACCAGGAGCCGGGGGCACTTAGGAATACTTTGGTAATACTTTAGCATATCCCATTAAAAGCGTACATCCATCCATCCCATTAAAAACCACATCCACTTTGGGAACTGATGCTTGTCACACAAGTCCTTTCAGCCAGTGAGAGATCAGTGGTCGTTCAATACTCAAGAGGCAAACTTGAGGCAAAGTTGGCAGGGTATGCTCAGACGTGAGTCCCTTGCTCACTTGGCCACTGGAGTCAAGCAAGCCCGGCTGAAGACGGCTGTAATGCCAGAAACCGGTTCTGGGAAGCTTGATTCCAGTCCAGGGAAGACATGGCTTGGCAGTTCGGGCTGGACTGTTCCCATGAGGCACAGGGTCAGACTGATTTGCATATGGCCATGTCTGAACTGGGGTGGCGGAGTGAGCTAAAAAACTGTGATGGATTAAACCCAGATCAGTTGACTGGGGGTGAGTGTTTGTATTGTCAACGCTCCGTCCATCACCACCTTTGGTTTTTCTTCATAAATGAAGGGAAGCATTTTTTAAATACAAAACACTCACAATTTAATGTTCACATGGAACCTGTGTTGCACAAACTATCTTTAGATGTATGTCCTGTTTTTTCATAACTCACATTACCAGAAAGACATGGGGGAGGTGTACTTTCTTAAAGAATGTGACTGGGCTGCAGATGGCTACTAATTTCAAGAGACCTGTAATTTTCAATATACACATGATTGTGTTTTGCCTCCTTTGGATCGTCTTACTCTCAAAAATAGCCAACAACTTTCAAAAGCAAGATCAAAGTCCTGAAATACTCTCCTAGACTGCAGTGGTTCTAAAATATCACTTCCAGCTGTGGGCCTCAGAAATATTCTTAAACCTGCTGGTTGATGTTTTATTACTGAGTCACCTGCTTTACTTCCTATGCCCTTATGGGATTCTAACAAGTCCAAGAGGCAGTCTGGCTCTCCACTCCGATCTCAGGCCTATGAAATGTAGAGTTGAGTGATTGCAAGCGGCATCCTGCACAGTTATTGCCTTACACTGACTTTTATCACAACAGCTAACATTTTACACACTGAAGTAGTCAGACTTTCAAAAACTAGGCTCCCTTCCAATTTCAGTCTTCGCATTTTTCTCACAAACTGATTAATTCTGGAACTATGTTAGAAAACAGGTACCGCTGTCAATGACATCAAAGAGTAATTATTAAATGTATGGATATTCTCTCCAGGGCCACCTCAAAGGAATTTATACATGTTACTGATATGATGTGATCATTCAGTACAGCGAAATTGCAAAGGACTGTTGTGGACGTGGTAAATATCAAGATGTACAGGCAACATGTCAACATTAATTGGAGACCCGTGGTTTTGTTTGGCAAAAAATTATGATAGTCTAGATTTTATTGTCTTAAAACTTTCTTCATGTCAGTGAAAGTTAATTTGTAAAAATACACATTTCCCATTATCCCATTCTCTAAATTCACAATTCCAGATTCTGGCAAACACAGATCACAGCCTACATTTAGGGATATCAGCTTGCCCCATGTCAGTGAGTAGGCCTTGCCTTGATTTGAGTTTTAGTAGTTGTAACCTTGCACTTATAAATGTAAGATAACTAAAATTACATTCAAGTGTTTCAAAATGCAAAGTGAAGTAAACAGCCTTTCCTTGGTATTTAATGTGCTCGCAAATCTATTGTGTTGCATTCATCCAGTTCATACCAAAATACCAAATACCAAATACCAAAGCTGGGATCCGATTTAGAAACATTGTGGTTCTTGTCAAGCAGCTTGTTAATCTAATTCTATTGTAATACAACGAGAATTTGCATAACTTCACATATGATCAGGCAGGTAAGCCAGAAATACATGCTCTACATTTATATTCCATTGCCACCTTCCTATTTTTTCTAACTATAAATCGACAACTCACTGGATATATTTCATAAATTTAACTGTAACAGCTCATTCTTGATTGACAATAATTCGTCTTTATTTCAGTTCTGTGACATTATTTTATATAACTGAAGCAAATTGTGGTTTTGATGCGGGTCCATGTGGCTATGCCCCTACGCCCCAATGGACGCACCGCGCCTGTGTCCGTCTGTAACGAAACTGGTGCTCATGTAAAGCGCTCTGATACTCATACCGGGTCTAGTTCGCGCTCTATAAAACTCTATTACGGTAAACACAAGTCCTTAGTAAATCTGTCCCCTACTGCTTAGTTCCTGAATTGAAACTTGAAGCTTCCCAAAGGTAAGCATAATTCGCTAAGTGTTTGAATTTGAAATGCTTACATGGCATCTGTGGGGTGTGTGCTATGATTCTTCTTTGATTTTATGATGTGTTATAACCTGTTTCAACAAATAAAGAGAAATATCAAGAAGCAAGTAAATCCATTTGTGTTTGGCTTCCCACTCCTCATATCAGTGGAGATTTGAAAACTTCAACAGGACATAAATCAGCCTGGCTTGCTTTGCTACAGGCACCCCAAAATAATTCTCCAAGGCACTACGAGGCAATACAAATTACACATTTCTGTTATACTCCCACTGCTTCAAGGGGTCAGAGCATAGATGAAATATTAAAAATGCACGTTGTCCTTTAGTCATTGTCTTGCACCAGGAAGTAAATAATCATTACACAAGAGAAAGCTATGAAGCGCCGCGAAGTAGTTGAGGTGCGATATTGTGCCTGGGAGAGGTTTAAAAAAAAGTGTAAACGGTATCAGCGCTTTACAGCATTTAAAGGGCAGATTGATGGATCTGGGCTTTGTGTCAGTATTAAACATGAAAGCCCTAACCGAAAATCCTATAAACCCAGCGGAAATTCCTAGAACGTTTTACTCTGGAAAATCCACAAGGCAAGGTTCAGACTGCAACCACTGAAGGTTTAATAAAAATGTCCAAATCAACACAGAAGGCAAATGGCATTAGTCGCTCATTTCAAAATGCAAATAAATATAAAATCATTGGCAGCGAAACTTAGCCCTAATTTAGTCACAAGTCAGCATCGAATATAGTCCATCACATGGCAATGAAAACCAAGAGGCACTTATCTTTAAGGACTGCGCTATTAGTCAGGAGAGAAGAAATATGGAAAGTATTCCAAGTTTTATTTTTTTAAGTTAACAAAAAAAAAGCAGACAACTAAGAGCAGGAGCCGGTGACATTTGCTGGCCTGCTAATGAGAAGTGCACATGTCCTCCTGAGCGGCTCTCAGCGTGGAGCTGCCGGGCGCCGAGTTCGGCCAGGCTCGCAGTAATCACTGCCAGATTCGCGTGGGAGGTCAGGGCCGCGGGGGGGGGGGGCATGTCACTTTTATAAACACTGCAGTTTAATTTCCAGATGGCCGCTGTCCCCACCACCAATGCTGTGCCCGTCTCCCCCCCATGCTTTAATGACCCCTGTCCGCATCACAAACAGTGCCCATATCTTTATGTACCTCAATCCTGTGCCTCACCACTCACCCTGCTGTGACCCTCGCCAGCCGACAGAGTGACTCACCATATTCCAAGGAGCTCCTCGTCTCCTTCCACTCGGTGTGAGACTGAGTTTCTCAGCATGTTTAAGGCCGAAATCTGAAGCACACGAGTCACGACACGAAAGAGACGCCAACCCCGGCCGCGACAGAGCTCTTTGCTGGACAGGATGTCCCCCCCCACACGCGGCATCCAATGGGATGCTGAGCCGGTGGACCAGCCAATCCTGGCACTGCATGCAGCGCCAGGATTGGCTAGGGGGGCCCATTTGCTGCTCGCCCTGTCGCCCCTTGTAAACCCGGGCTGTGTCAGGTGAGCAAGGTCCCGCTGGGGACCTTACAGTGCGGTGAGTGCGTATGCTTGTGCAAGTTGCAAACAAACTTGCACTTGCGCACTACGGTCTGCTGCAGCCTGAGTGTGTGGACTGTGTCACTCAAGCTGCAGCAGGCCACCCCCCTGCGCAATTCCCGGCGGCTGCCGCTGGTATTATGTTACAGTCACAGTAATTTATGTAGATAGGAATTTAGGAATGGATTGCGGCCGGCGGCCGCGAAGCGGGTCCATGTGGCTGGTGGGGCTACGCCCCTACGCCCCAATGGACGCACCGCGGCTGGCCACAAGCACATTTCTACTTTCTATTATCATAAGTGTAAGTCGGAAGGGCGTACTGTATTTACACTTAAGTGAAAATTGCACAAAATATAATTTTGCATTTACTCATTATAGAAAATTATGTGATGCTTCCTCCTCCTTTCCTGACCTGTTGTTGTTAGCTTTAGGACTCTGGGTACTTTACCACTGCTAATCAGTGCAAATGATCTCTGTGTAAATTGTGAACATGATTGGTTATCCATGCTTGGCATGTTTGATTTACTGGTAAGCCCCTAGTAAAATGCAAGGGCCTGTAAATCAAATTGTATTTGTGGGCTTGCAGCACTGATTGTGCCACCCACATGAGTAGCCTGTAAATGTATCTCAGACCTGCCACTACAGAGTCTGCGTGCAGTTTTGTACTACCATGTTGACCTGGAAAGTGCACCCGCTTGCCAAGCCCTAACCTTCCCTTTTCTTATATATAAGACTCCCCTATGGTAGGCCCAAGGTACCCCCATGGGCAGGGTGCAGTGTATGTGAAAGGTAGGACATGTACTGATGTGTGTGACATGTCCTGATATTAAAATACTGCCAATTTTGTTTTTCACTATTGAAAGACTATGTGCCCCGTAGGATAGAATGGGAAATATGTTCTAACATCTTACAAATATAACTTCCCATTGGGACAAAATAGAGAAATAAAGTTTAGGCTCTCTGAACTCAGAATTTAATAACACATCTTTAGTAAAGCTGGTCTTTAAATTGTGTGTTTGAAAATGCCACTTTTGGAAAGTAGGCGCTTTCTTGTTTAACCATTCTGTGTGCCTCTGCCTGTTTGTGTATTGACTGTCTGGTTTTGGAGTGACAGGAGCTGGGATGTGCATTCACTGTAGAAAGCCACTGGGGATTGAGTTGTGCCTGGCCCCTCCTGAATGACTCTAAGCAGAGTTGAATGTGGCTTGGCTGCATTTAGAGTTCTGGGAGGAGATTTCCTTGCACCTGAATAGGGCCTGTCTCCCTTGCACAATGCTGTCTCCACCCCCTTTGGTCATACTACATCAGTGAGGACAGAACTGGTTTGGACTGGGCTCAGAGACCCTTGCACAAAGAGAACAAAGACATTTTGGGGTATAATTAGTAGACCTTATACCCAAGAAATGTAGATTACTTCTGGACTTAAGAGGAACTTTTACCAAGGAGTAGAGCTGAAGAGCTGTGAGGAGGACCACTCCCCATTTGCTGTGCTCTGTGTGGGGTTGGCCTGCAGTTGCTGTTTCAGCCAAGTAGAAGACAAAGACTGGAACATTTCTGTGAACCTGCTTGAAGAAGATCTCCAAAGGCCTGTGTGTGCTGTATCCATGTTCTGAAGTCTCAGGGTCACAAAGACTTCACCCCCAGCTCCCCTTCACTCTGATGCTGAGAGTTCTGACCTGCCAAGAGGTGCCTGTTTTAGTTCTGGGCTTCTGGAGTTTGTTCCTGCTGTTGGGAGCTGGAAGAAACCTAAAGAACTGAAGAAATATATGGCCGGGATGCCCGTCACCCACTCCCAACACAATCCCCAAGGATGGGAAGTCGGACACAGGCTTGAACTTTTGGAAGGCGGGAGGGAGTCACCCTCCCGGCCGAATTTATTAAAATATGAAACAAAATTTAAAACATTAAATAAAAGTTTCATAATCATGTACAATTTTACATTTATTACATTTCGATGAAGACATGTTCTTTGGCTAACCTAAACAGATCTCTAATACAAAGGTTTCCTAGCCGAGTCTAACATCCTGCAAATGCAACCATTCTAAATTAAAATTGTACATCCTAGCATTAAGGGCCAACGGCAAGGTCTTAACCGGTGTCAGATCCCTACTATCAAACTCTCGCCCTCACGGTGTGAGTGGCGCATGCGCAGAGGACTCTACCCTCATTGCCAACTGTAACTTCCCTTGTCGTGGTGGGGGCCGCCTTTCCACTCGACGCCATCTTAAAGGTCGTCCGAGTTCCCTTGTGAGGTATCTGTAGGAAGGACAGCGTGGACTCCCCCCCATCCCCACACTCTCTATCCGCCGTCGCGGATATCCGGCCCCCGGGAAATTAGTAGGAGGGGCATATAGCCGCCTCCCCCCTGGGAGGGGCCTATGGCCGTCTCCCCTTAGGCGACCCATCCTTAGTGGGTGCCGCCTCCCCGTGGGAGGGGCCAATGGCCGCCTCCCCCCGGGCGCTCCCATCCATTCTGGGTGGCGCCCCCCTCTAGGGACCTTGAAATTACTGCTCACCGATCATGACCTTACCGCCCGACCAAAAAATAAATACGACAGTTGTTCACCTACTAAGGAAGGAAAAAATTCAGACATTGCCTAATTGTGTCATCGACTGTTTACTCCTAAAAAGAAAAACAGTATCCTACAGACAGAAGTCACATCCTTAACTTAAACATTCCTTTACTTTTCTACAAAGGAAAAAAGGGCCTATCTCAGCAAAAACTTTATTACAAAACAAACATTGCCATAAGGGGCTGGTGGGTGGGTCAAAATTGCTGCTTGTTCCGTCGAGGGCTCACGAGCACGGGTGGGTGCAGCCTTCAGAGCACAGGAACAAGAGGACGCTTCTTCGGATTTCCGCTCTATTTATTCTTCTGCGGGAGGGCGTGTACCCTCCCCCGGTACGCCTACTGGGCGTGGTCATCGGTGTAGGTGTCTAGGACAACCCCTCTTGGGCGGGAAAAGGCGCGCCCCGGCTACGCCGCTTCGGGCATACCAGCCGAGACACGCCCCCCGCCCAAAACGGTTTCCCGGGAGGATCGGGGCACCCAACCATACGTTCGGGGGGACCGAGTGGTCGCCCCTTTCCATATGGCCGGGATGCCCGTCACCCCCTCCCAACACAATCCCCAAGGATGGGAAGTCGGACACAGGCTTGAACTTTTGGAAGGCGGGAGGGAGTCACCCTCCCGGCCGTATTTATTAAAATATGAAACAAAATTTAAAACATGTAATAAAAGTTTCATAATCATGTACAATTTTACATTTATTACATTTCGATGAAGACATGTTCTTTGGCTAACCTTAACAGATCTCTAATACAAAGGTTTCCTAGCCGAGTCTAACATCCTGCAAATGCAACCATTCTAAATTAAAATTGTACATCCTAGCATTAAGGGCCAACGGCAAGGTCTTAACCGGTGTCAGATCCCTACTACCAAACTCTCGCCCTCACGGTGTGAGTGGCGCATGCGCAGAGGACTCTACCCTCATTGCCAACTGTAACTTCCCTTGTCGTGGTGGGGGCCCTCTTTCCACTCGACGCCATCTTAAAGGTCGTCCGTGTTAGGTATCTGTAGGAAGGACAGCGTGGACTCCCCCCCATCCCCACACTCTCTATCCGCCGTCGCGGATATCCGCCCCCCGGGAAATTAGTAGGAGGGGCATATAGCCGCCTCCCCCCTGGGAGGGGCCTATGGCCGTCTCCCCTTAGGTGAACCATCCTTAGTGGGTGCCGCCTCCCCGTGGGAGGGGCCAATGGCCGCCCCCCCGGGCGCTCCCATCCATTCTGGGTGGCGCCCCCTCTAGGGACCTTGAAATTACTGCTCACCGATCATGACCTTACCGCCACATGCTGGATAGTTGACCGACTATCCGGCCCCCCCTACTCCTCCTTAAGGTCATACTTCCTCAAACCCCTTAGCCACGCTATGAAGTCACCTATGAGTAAATCATTTCCCTCCCTGGACAAGTGGACCCCATCATTTAGGTACATGAGATCACCCCGAATACACCCGTGAGGAATGCTATGCAACTGCGAAGAGCGAAACAATTTACCAATTTTATTGTTAACCCTTTTCACCGAATGGTTCAGTCCTGACACCGAAAGGCCCCCCCGCCATACCTTCCTGGGGATCATGTGGGACCAGGCAATCGTGCACCCCGGGACTCTTCTAGCCAACCAGCTAACAGCAGACAAGATTTGTTCCAACAACACTCGTCTCCCCCGTGTCACCAAGTCATTGCCCCCCAGGTGTACTATGACTACAGATGGCGGTGACCTTTGCCGCCCTAAGAGACCCTCAAAAAATGATTCGAAGTGGTCAAAACAGAGCCCGCCCTTCCCATGGAAGGCTACTCTGTACCCGTATTCCCCAGCTGCGCGAGTCGCGTCACCTGCCTTGAATACGTCCCCGGCGCGCCTCACATATGAGTGGCCCACGACCCATACCACTCTTTCTCTAGACGGTGGTCCTTGACCGCTGGTCTCCTGGTGCTGGGTCGACTGCAAATTCCGCCCCGCGTGACAGGCTCACGAAACTGTAATTGAAACAAAAGCCAAGAAGCGTGAGTGCATGTCACTTGATCTTCACAACATGTGCAATCGCACATACCTTCTGAAGCAATTCGAGGACCATCGTCCCAATTGTTTCACTTCTTCCGCACTCTGACCCCTGGCTGTAGCCTCAGTAGCAGCCCCTATCCTAAAGGAGTGGGTCCCAAAATCGCACGGGTCCATGCCCGCCGCCGCGATTGTCAGTGCTAGCACCCTCTGGAACTGAAACCTCGTCAGTGGGGTGCCATCCTTGTGTCTTAGCAGACTCCCCCCCCCATGTAACCTCCCTCAGTGCCAAGTATTCCTCTATACACTTTATCGGGCAGGTTGGGGACCCTCGCGCGCGCTGCACAACAACACTATTTCCCATAGCCCCTTGATCAGTTTTGGACCTGGCTATCGAGACAACCATCGAATCACCCCTAATTTGGACGTGATCTCTGCACAAACCTCCCTCGACGTCTTTCTTATTCCTTGCGACCAGTTCGCTCACCCGCATAGCCCCATGGAATGCTAATGCGAAAGCTGCCCGGAACAGAACTGCCTCGAAGCGGGAGGAGCACGTCTCGTCTAGTTTCGCTACCAGTAGAGACAACCTGTCTAAGCCTATCGGGCGCCTCGCATCTTGCTTGCGACCCTCGAGGCGCTGCCAGCCGCGAAGGGCCTTCTTAACCAAAAAGGAACCCGTTGGGTCTTTTATGCCATGCACCTGCGCCATGAATGAAATGGCCGCCCTATGCCTACTGGCCGTTGCCGCTGATCGGCCTTCTCTGTGCAGCGCCACCAGGAACCCCAGGAAGGATTCCTCCTGACCCCAGTTCTGATTCCCTGTCGGACCCAAAAATGTGCAATAGGAACGAAACGCTCCTTCGTTTGCCTTCCTTGTCCTGGGAGCTAAGCTTGCTGCCACGAGGTCTTGTAATCCGGGGCACCGATTAGCCAAAGTGCTTCGGGGAATGGTGCCGCCACTAGGTCCGCTGTAGGTAGATAACCCCTGAACGCCTGCATATGTGAACGAGAGAGTGCATCAGCTGCATGATTCAGTACGCCCGGCACATGTTTCGCCCTGAACTGTACATTCAGTCTCATGCAAAGCAGCACAACTTCTTTCAACAATCTCAAGATCCATTTGCAGCGTGCTGCCTGTCGGTTAATGCATTCGACAACAGTCATATTATCAGACCAAAACACTACTGAGTGGTCCCTGAAGTCGTCTGGCCATGCCATCAGAGCAACCCAAATGGGGAATAACTCCAAGAACCCAATGTTACCTGTGAGACCGCTGGAGTGCCACCACGTCGGCCATGTTTGCGCCGACCATCGATTACCAAAGATGGCGCCAAATCCCACGCTCCCCACTGAGTCAGTCCACAGACCTAGTTCATCTGAAGACGCTGGCGGCTTGTTCCACACGACTCGACCGTTGAAGTCTGCCAGAAATGCCAACCAAATGCGCATATCCTGGTGAACCTCTGCAGACAGTCTCGTACGGTGGTGTCCCTCTTTGAGACCAACCATAGCTTGTGCAATAGAGCGTGAGAAGGGGCGGGCCATTGGTATCACCCTCAAGGCAAAGTTAAGCTGACCCACTGTTTGTTGTATCTGGTGCAGGGTCACTTTCTCCTTGCCCAGGCATTGCGTCAAGGAAGCCCTAAACTTGGCCACTTTTTCCATCGGTAAACGGAAACATCCCTCCACCGAATCGAGCTCAATTCCCAGAAACTCCAGTGAAGTAGATGGTCCAACCGTCTTACCTGGTGCCAATGGGACTCCAAACTCCCTCATGAGGATGCAGAAGTCATGCAGCGCCTGCGCACATTTCGTATCGCCGGCTGCTCCTAAGAACAGGAAGTCATCAAGATAGTGCATAACATGCCTATGCCCTGTGGCCTCGGTAAATGCCCACTCTAAAAAACAGCTGAACATTTCAAAATAGGCACAAGAAATGGAGCAACCCATAGGCATGCATTTATCCATGTAATATCTCCCTTGAAATGCAAAACCTAGCAAGCGCTGATCCTGTGGGTGTACCGGGAGCAACTGGAACGCCGATTCGATATCTGATTTCGCCATTAGCGCCCCGGGGCCCAGGCGATTTAACATGGCCACGGCATCCTCGAACGATGCGTACCGCACTGAACAAACTTCTGGGTCAATGGCCTCGTTCACCGAGGAACCCCTTGGAGCAGACAGGTTATGAATAAGTCTAAACTCCCCCGGGTCTTTCTTCGGGACAACCCCTAACGGGGAACAGATGAACTCCGCCACCGGCGGGCGATGAAAAGGCCCTGCCACTCGCCCTAAGCTGACTTCTTTTGCAATTTCTCTCTCTGCCACGCTTGGGTTGTGCTGTACCGATAACTGGTTTTTACAAAAGGAGTCCCCCCGAAAATCCCCCGCCAAGATGTGGAAGCCGTGTAAGAATCCCTTCCTCAACACCCCAGCGGATACATGATCAGGGTATTTGTTCAACCAAGGAGTCATAACCATGAGATCAACGGGTGTAGGCAATCGGTCACAACGTTCTACCTCACTCCTGCTTGGACCCTCCTTTTCCTCCCGTCCCGCTATTCTTAGATCTACATGAACTCTCCGGGTGTGAGGAATTCCCACAGCCAGCACACACATGCTTGAACCTACATGTTCCCTGCGGTCTGTTACAGTTGCCTCGATTGAAGCCCCAACAGACCCCCCGCTTGCCGCCATTCCCGCCGGTTTTTGGCTGGTAATCCCCACCGGCGCCCGCTCGAAAGGGCACCGCGGGCTTTTGGCGGACGACCCCTGACCCACTCCCGCCCGGCGAGGATGTACCTGCCGCCCCTGGCAGGAGCTGCTTGTGCCATGACACCGAGTCGAGGCAATCCCATGTCAGAGAAGCATCATATTCTTTCGCTTTCCGGAATTTCATGTCATAACCTTTCCATTCGTCCCCCTCATACATTGCATAAAAATCCATTAATACGATTTTGATAGCAAGACAGTTCAGTTAACACCTCGGGTTTACATTCCCCCATAACTGCAGTAAATATAGAAAAGGCCTTAATCCCATTCGTTACTGTCTCATCCACCCTAAATTCCGCCATCTCGGTGCGCCACACGCTCGGGTACCACAAATCCTTCTGGGTTTTAGCATATTCCATCTCGCAATGGTCAGTTAATAATGAAAACATGTTGACATATTTGTCTCCCCATATTAACTCTTTCGTGGCCATAGGGATGTGCTGTGCCACCTTCTCCCGCCTTGAGGGTAATGAACCCTCCCCTGCCATTGGCAAAGCGAGCTTACCCGGTTCGGCCGTTGTTCCCGCCGTTTTCTCGTGACCAACTGCAGGTCCCACCGGTGCCACCTGTGGGTAAACAAGAGGAAGATTCGCCTTTGCGGCATCTCTCGACTGCCCCAATTGCTCGATTAGTAGCTTGGCCTCTTCGGCCGTGTCTCCAGGTGCCACTGCACCCCCTGCCTTCCTATTGAGCCATGCTGCCAACTGGATGGCCAATTCGGGAGGCATTTCCTCATCGTTAGCGGGAGTAATCACCACAGGGATCGGCTGACCCGCATCTGGGATTGGTACCGGGTTGTCTGCCGGTGTGACGGGGGCGACTGGGGGTACCTCTGGGACCGGAACCTCCCCTGAAACCGCCCTCTTCTTGACCAGCTTCCCTCTACCCTCGGGGACGACTCCCGGCAAGGCCGGGCCTATTACCTTCTTAGGGTTACCGGGGTTGCTCAGTGCGGCCAGCTGTTTTTTGACCTCCGCCAAACCTCGACCGATCGATTGGACTTGTCCGAGTTTCCGGTCCATGCAAGCCATCCGGTTCGACAATAGGCATAGCACCTTATCCGTCTCGGAACCCTTTCCTGTTTTCTTGCCAGCCATGGTTTCGAGTATTCTTCTCCTAGCCGATCAACGAGGTCCTGGACTCTTCGACTCCAAATAACTGAAAGAGAAACAACAAGATTACAAGTTCTCAAAATTGCTGCTTGTTCCGTCGAGGGCTCACGAGCACGGGTGGGTGCAGCCTTCAGAGCACAGAAACAAGAGGACGCTTCTTCGGATTCCCGCTCTATTTATTCTTCTGCGGGAGGGCGTGTACCCTCCCCCGGTACGCCTACTGGGAGTGGTCATCGGTGTAGGTGTCTAGGACAACCCCTCTTGGGCGGGAAAAGGCGCGCCCGGCTACGCCGCTTCGGGCATACCAGCCGAGACACGCCCCCCGCCCAAAATGGTTTCACAGGAGGATCGGGGCACCCAACCATACGTTCGGGGGGACCGAGTGGTCGCCCCTTTCCAGATGCATCGCTCTTCTTGCAGCTGTTTTTCTGATGCAGCACGATGTGCAAGAAGAATTTTCACGCATCGCTGCATTGCTGCCAAACCAACGCAGCGTCTGTCGCCACTGCAAGAACCGACGTATCAAGGGATATCGGCTGAAGAATCCGCCGCAGCCCCGCATTGTTCGCTGACGCATCCTGAATTTCAACACATCGTACCTGTGTGGCAAGTTTTCCTGACGCCGCAAACCAGAACTGTCTGGGAGTCGATGCATCATTTCCCCCTACAGACCAGATTCGAAGCATTACTTCTGCCTGCCTGCAGCAGAACTGTCGCATGGCCTCCCCGTGGCCTCAGGATCTGACGCATCTCTTTGTTTATTGACGCTTCCCATCTCTGCGGCTGTTTGGCCTTGTTAATTTTGACGTATCTAACGGTACTTTGTGAGAAATCACGCATCCATAGTTTTCTGTGGACCCAGTTGTTTGAAACCTTTTTATAGTCATATTCATATTACATGTATGTTGGATTTTTGTCATTTTGGTCTTTTTGAAGTTTAGATAAAGCTACTTTGTTTTTCCTAAACTGGTGTGATGCCCATTTGTGGTGTAATCACTGTATTGCTGTGTATTTTGAGTACAAAAACTTTACACATTGCCTTTGGGATAAGCCTGTCTGCTCATATCAAGCTGCCCCGGGGGTGACAAGGGGTTATGTAAAGTTTGTATTCTCTTACCCTGACTAGAAGCAAGGATCCCTGTTTGGACGAAGGTACCTACCTCTGCCAACAAGAGACCCCCATTTCTAACAATGGGCCTTCAATGCAAAAACATTATTTGTCAATGTTTGCACTCCTCTATATACTTTGATTTTTATGTATTTCCCTGAATATGCCTTACTGAGAATTGGGATTTTCAATTACATTGCTGGACCTGATTAAATAGTCTTCAGGCCAGCTGGCTGCTAAGATGCCTTTCATGGACAATAGGCTCATTTGTGTGGGATTAGCCATCTCCTGATGGGGGAAGAAGCTTGGTGGTATTATGCATAGGTTTATTAGTTGACAAGCTTTGATAGATGGCGCAGGGAGAGTAATGGAGGCGGAGAAAGAGAACCACAGAAGTTAGCTGACAGAGGAGTGGTAGCTGCCCAGACCATTCAGGCTTCGAGCCCATGCACAGTCATCTCAGCAGTCTGTCACTGGTGCCCCAAATGGGTAAGGAGCGCCTGTCTGTTAAAAAGAGGCACTCCTTTGGGATCATAGTGGTGAAATAAAGAAATTGAAATAATTACTGGCATGGCGGGATCAAAGCAAGCATTAACAGAGTAGAACAGCGCCACTTAAGACTATATGGGCCTACTTAAAACTTGCATATTTACAAAGTACTGTCCGGGAAGGAGCAAGAGAACCACCACCAGGTATGGCTGGTTCCAAGGGGCTGCCATGAGAGTGGCAGGCTGATCCAGGAGTCCCACCTGTGATTTTGAAAAAACACAGGCCCAATAAAAGTGATGACTGGGATTTTTTTTTCTACAAATTCAAGGGCTCATGAACTGGGCCTTCTGTCTTGGAGGTGATTGGTGTTAAGTGTCTTTGTTGATAGGTGCTAAATTTGCTAGGCAACTGTGTTTAAGATAGAAATAAGAGTCTGATAAGAATGCTCACTGTTTTAATTATTTATAAATGCAGTATGTAAAAATGATAGTCAATGCATGTTTTTGATGCAAGTTACATTTAAAATCAGTGCATATTTCTGATGCCATCTTGATGTATTTTATAATGTGAAAGGCTTCATTGCTATTAAGTGTTTATGTTCTACTATTAATGTTATAGTGACACCCTAATATATTCAGTATACCTGACTTATTAGTTAGTCACTCCACCATGTTTTCCTTAGCCACATGGGCAGGACTATCATGTTTTCAGGGGTTTAATCATACTGGTATGCAGACGTTTAGAGGTGACCTCAGCATAGGGGGACCAGGGTACATTTAAGGGGCTACCTAACCTGTGTGGCTTTTCTTTGTTATGCACCTATTGGAGGGTGTCTTTTTTTGATATTTCTACCTGCTAGACTTTATACATTTGTTACCATCTCTTAGTATTTGGTTAAAAAAGAAGTCATACAGAACTTTTTATTTTTATTTTTTTATTTATCACAATAATATTTTAATATGGTCTGTGACAAGCAATATCAAAGTATTAACTCTTTGTAAGCTTCATGTTCCAAACCCAAGATGGTACTCCGCGACATAAGAAATAAAACATGTGCACCAATAACATAAGAACTTTTATTTTTTACAAGTAAAAGCACTAACTGGACAATGATTTACTAAGTATTGTGTATTGCTATTGTTATTCTGAGTCTGTAGTTCACAGCACCAGCCCGAGTAGGCGTTGGACTAATGTGCCTCACTGCATGACAGTCATGTGCTAAATGGTTACTTGGTTCCAGGTTTGTGGGACCACAGTATGGGGGCTCCAGTACAGCAGAAAGGAAGGACCCCAGTTGTTACAATTGGGCCCAGCACTGTCAGACTGGAATGGAAACATCCATTCTGGATTCTTTACATTATGTGACAATAGGCAATACTTCATGCATATATCCAAAAATCTTTTTTTACTTTTTTCAATATCCTTAAGCTGTCACATCCATTATCTATGAGTCCAACCTCTGTTTGGATGCTGCAGGTCTGGCACCATCATCACCCATCCTGATGTCTCTGTGTCCAAAATCAGACCAAAGTGAGCTGAAAGACTTTCTCTCTATTGTTCTTTCTGTTCTCTTTTTCACTTTTTACTCATAATTAACATCCCCAGATTTAATTACAAAACAAAGGGAGGTAAGACACTTACTGTACTGGCCTCCAAGGCATGGAATGCCATGCCCAAAAATCTCAGACTTCTGACTCAGGAGAATGCCTTTAGGAAACAATTAAAAACTTGGATTTACAGTCTGTCAGACAGTTTTGTAATGGCTGCTATCTAGGCTTTAACATTTGTTTTGTACACTGTATCAGCGCCAGGATGCTCCTTTCGGAGCGACAGTTCGCGCTTTATAAATTCTGCAAACAAATACAAATACAAATACCATCGATTTGTCCTATTTTAAGCTCTCGCCTCATCTCTTTTTGATTTTATGACACAGTGAACACTGGTCGAAACCTCTGAATTCTATGATTAAATGCTACTGTGACCCCTGATCTTGACACCTCCACATGAACCTTAAAAGTTCATTACTTCTAACGGGCTACGTAGCTGTGGGCAACATTTCTCGCTAAAAATCTGGTTCATTGTAACAGTATGACGTGCACACTTGTGAAACTGGTAGAATAACTAATATCTCACGCAATGAAAAGCAGCACATCCAATTAAATTATAGGGTAGCCTTTTGTGAAAGGAAGAAAGCAGGACAACACCATATCACTTTCTGTTCCCCTAGCTCAAGACACATACCTTTGCAGCATAGTGCAAAGGTGTCTGCTTGAGTCTAGCATGGTTCTTCTGCTGGAAGTGTACCCTTCCATTACAAAAATACTATTCTTAACCTTGGTGGCTGATTTAGAGATTGGTGGAGTGAGCACTTCACAGCATTGGGTACAGCGTACTCTTTCCATCAAACTTATGGTCCACTCATCTGGTTTAGAGGCAGAGGGCAGAAAATATGTCAACAACAGATACTACTCTGGCTCAGCTGCTGACATACTCCTCCAACAGCCCAACAGAGTACGTCATCAGTGATTAGCCATCCGATCACCTGCCCAATTTAGAGTGGGCAATCAGATAGTTTTTTTTATGTTGCTAGTGAGGGGCAGGTAAAAAATAATGACCCCACCATCATTTGAAAAATGAAAAACTGTGTAAAAGTTTGATGGGCGGCTGTCCTGTTTGATGGCGCTGTCTGTCAAACTTTGACAACATTGACAAGAACCGATGTGACAGTGGTCGGTTTTAATGTTAAGAGTTGCAGGACTCGTGAACAACTCTGGATTTGGGTGGGTGGAGATCCCTCAAGATGTCAGAGGTAATACCCTCCTCCATCCTGATGGAGTACCATCCATCCATCACACTTGAAATCAGCCCTTTACTTTTAAACTATTCCCACTTGGGTGCTGTACCATACATGCAAAGTTTGGACAAAAGAATACCTTTCTCTTTCTCTGTGTATACCTCAAGGAGGTGTATGTTTTTGGTGCAGGCCCTGCCTACAAATGTTATAAGATGGGTCTTTGTGTCAGAAACCATGGGTGGTAGTATGGGAATATCAATGCTCCACCCAAAAGATGCCTGCTTGACACATAGTACCTCAAATCAGCTCATAGTTAATTTAGGAAACTTCCCAGGGCAAAGCAACTTTTACCCAAAATCAACAATTTGCATGGGTTGGTGTCATTCTTGGTTTTTTTGCACGGGACAAAATATTGATAAATCTGGTCCTAGGGTTTTCACTTGTTGCTTTGTGGGTACATTAGTGAGTTTACTTTTAAGGAGAGTTTTTTTTCTTTGTTTTTTTTAACTTGACTGTCATGAATTAAAAAGTTTGTTATGAGAAGACAAGTTTGCCAATGAAAATAAACTCTTATATTATGCTTCATGTATTATGCTATGTCATGGAGGGGGGTCTAGGTTGAGATTTTATGTCCCATTTCCTATATAAGGTGAGCATTGGGGAAACAGTCTAGGCAATCAAATCTTTCTTGCCCACGCTACAGCCAGCTCAATCATCCTACACTTTTTTTTCTTCTAAGTGATTACCTCATGCTGCTAGTTAGGTTGCTGTTTCTGCTTAACTCTTTTATCTATTTTTATTTTGTCACTTCATCATTCCTTTCCTCCCGCGAATCTGCTTCAACCTGTATGTAGTTAGAGTGTCCCTGCACTATTAAACCATGGTTTACAGACTGTCTGAAAGTCAACTGGACACCAAAGGTTACAGCTGAAGCCAGGGGCATGTGTTTTAGGTGAGGAAGGCAGGACACCTACAGCCCTCACTAAAACTTTATTTATTATTATTGTTATTATTAATATTATTATTTTTGCAGTGCAATCTTGTGCCCAGGGGCTTAGAAAGCTTTACAGGAGAACCAAATTAGCCACTGTATTTGTAGGCATGGGGTGATTAAGTGATTTGCTGAAGAAAGCAGGGCATTGAGAGGAGGCCAGGATTCAAACCTAGGTCCAGATTTACTAAGAACTTACGTTGTCGCTGCGTGGCACAAAGTGTCGCGAGGCAATGCCGGCCTTTAAATGGTATTTACAAAGCCATGCAAAGGGCTGTCTCCACTGCCTTGGGTGACTTTGTAGAGAGACGTAATGCCAATGCGCTTGTGCTGCACTGCATTTCATTTCATTAAGGTAAGCATGTCATACATGGGCATT